>NW_007728769.1:245543-247456 GCF_000696425.1 Galeopterus variegatus | reverse complement strand
CTGGATATTAATCCCTTGTCAGATGCATAGTTTGCGAATATTTTCTCCCATTCTGTAGGTTAACTGTTTCTTTCACCATGTAGAAGCTTTTTAGTTTGATGTAATCCCACTTGTTTATTTTTTCCTTTGCTGCCTGTGCTTTTGGGGTCTTATTCATCAACTCTTTGCCCAGTCCTACTTCCTGAAGTATTTCTCCTATGTTTTAGTAGTTTTACAGTTTCAAGTATTCTATGTCTTTAATCCATTTCGAGTTGATTTTGCTATATGGTGAAAGGTACAGGTCTAGTTTTATTCTTCTCCATATGGATGTCCAGTTTTCCCAGCACCTCTTACTAAAGAGGCTGTCCTTTCCCCAATATATGCTCCTGTTGCCCTTGTTAAGTATCAGTTGGCTATAAGTATGTGGGTTGATTTCTGGGTTCTCTGTTCTATTTGTCCGTGTGTCTGTTTTTATGTCAGTATCATACTGTTTTGGTTATTATAGCTTTGTAGTATAATTTGAAGTCAGGTAGTGTAATGCCTCAGGCTTTATTTTTTTGCTCAGGATTGCTTTGGCTATTCAGGGTCTTTAATTGTTCCATATAAATGTTAGGATTGTTTGTTCTATTTCTGTGAAGAATGTTGTTGGTATTTTGATGGGGATTGCATTGAATGTGTAGATTGGTTTGGGTAGTATGGACATTTCACAATGTTTATTCTTCCATTCCTAGAGCACAGGATGTCTTTCCATCTTTTTGTGTCCTCTTTAATTTCTTTCAGCAGTGATTTATAGTTCTCAATGTAGAGATCTTTTACCTCCTTGGTTAGATTGATTCCTGGGTATTTTATTTTTTTGATCACTATTGTAAATGGTCCTGCTTTCTTGATTCTTTTTCTACTTGTTCATTATTGGAGTATACTGATGCTACTAATTTTTGTGTGTTGATTTTGTATCCTGCAACTTCACTGAAACGGTTTATCAACTTAGAGTTTTTTGGTAGAGTCTTTAGGTTTTTCTGTAAATGGGATCATGTCATCTACAAACAGGGACAGTTTGACTTCATCTTTCCCAATCTGGATGCCCTTTATTTCTTTCTCTTGCCTGATTGCTCTGACTAGTACTTCTAATACTATGTTAAATAGGAGTGATGAGAGTGGGCATCCTTGTCTTGTTCTTGTTCTTAAGATAAAAGCTTTTAGCTTTTCCCATTCAGGATGATTTTGCCAGTGGGTTTGTCATATACGGCTTTTATTGTGTTGAGATATTTTTCTTTTATACCTAATTTTCTGAGAGTCTTTATTATGAAGCGATATTGAATCTCATCAAATGCTTTTTCTGCATCTATTGAAATAATCATATGGTTTTTGTCTTTGATTTTGTTGATGTGATGTGTCACATTTATTGATTTGCATATGTTGAAACATCCTTGCATCCCTGGGATGAATCCTACTTGATTGTGGTATACAATTTTTTTGATGTGTTGCTGTATTCTATTTGCTAATATTTTATTGAGGATTTTTACATCTATGTTCATCATGATATTGGCCTATGGTTTTCTTTTTTTGTTGTAACTTTGTCTGGTTTTGATATCAGGGTGTGTTTATCTCATAGAATGAGTTTGGGATAATGGTCTCTGTTTCAATTTTTTGGAATAGTTTGAAGAGAATTGGTATTAACTACTCTTTAAAGGTTTAGTAGAATTCGGCAGTAAAGCCATCCGGACTTGGGCTTCTCTTTGTTGGGAGACTGCTGATTACTGCTTCAATCTTGTTGCTTGTTATTGATCTATTCAGCTATTATATTTCTTCTTGATTAAGTCTTGGTAGTTTGCATGTGTCCAAAAATGTATCCATTTCCTCCAGATTTTCGAATTTGTTGGTGTATAGTTGTTTATAGTAGTTTCTTTTTTTTTTTTTTTTTTCGTGTCCGGCAA
>NW_007728769.1:243098-245496 GCF_000696425.1 Galeopterus variegatus | reverse complement strand
TCTCTCATTTGCATTTTTGTTCTACCAGTGAGTTTTGTTTTTTCTTGTGTATCTGTGGTGGTGATAAGAAATTTAGAAATCAAAACCAAGGGATGAAAGAAGCAAAATTCTAACCATTGGAGTTAATATATTTGCTAAACATAAGATTTGTCTATGAGTTTTCTGGTTGCCAGGATAAAAATGGAAGCACTAAAAATTATAAGGTTTTCTTTTTTAACCAGTTTTCTTGTAGTGGCAATAAAGAGATACATGTTTGTTTTACTTCAGGTGATAGAGATTTCACTGTTAAAATATTCCAGAAAGTAAGGAAACAGTAAAACCTTCTCAGTAACCATACAGCCATACCTCAATGCAGAGTTAAATGTTCATAATGGTTTTAGTGACCCAGAAACAACTCTTATGTCATCTGCCTTTATGGTTCAGATTTTTTTCTCGCTCCGTTTACTTCTGCTCCCTTACAGAGTTGATTGCCAATTCTCTATGTATATCTTGCATTCCAGTTCCCCAAGAGAAGAGAACTGATTGAAATAGTTGATCAATATCCAATATAGGGCATTTCTATTGGGCACAGTTCTCAAGTCACTTTAGAGGTCATTCTCAGTTCAACCACTTGTGGCTAATTTGGTTTGGACAAATGGAAGAAGCATGCCAGCCTCTGTGTTTGCTCCAAAGAGAACAGTGTAACTGGCAGGAACTTTGAGGTTTCATGACCATTTGATACACTTACCTTGTCAGAAAGGAAGAAGCCAGTGTTGACTCTCTTCTGTTCTCCACCTTACAGCAGACATACCATATCTGGGAAATGGTAGGAGCTGGGTGTGCAATTTCTCTATGTCATCTAACTTATTCTGAGCAGCAGAGATTCTTATTCTGTGTCCCTGAGGTTTCCTTTCAAGCAGCAATGCTAACAAGCAGAGCAGGTGAGAAAATCTGAATAAGCAGTTTTTCAGATTTTTTGCCTACAGTACTTGTCCAGCATTGGTGAGAGAAACAATAAATCTACAGAATCTAGAAATTCACTTAATAGTATATTCTGAAGTTCATTCTTTTGAATGTACTAATTTCTTCTTCTTTCTGACTTGTAAAAAGTCTTCCAAAGTCTTCCCTAAACCTTCTATGAAGATGGGAATACTGGATCACTTGTGGTGTCACTTCTCATTACTGTTTCCTTCATTTGCATGTGGATTTTCTCATTTTAATGCCAGGACAAGCAGCAGTTAAGTGTCCAGAATGAAGCATGCAGCAAAGACCACATTTTCACTTGTTCAGCTTTCGACTGTGTCCTTGGTTCCTGCCTACTCTTTTAGTGGAAAGAATGCAAACCGTCTCAAGGTTACCTTGATTTCTCCTACTGTATTATTTCTCTCTTTCACCATGATTTCCCTGGATTTATTTAACTGAACTTATTTACACTTTTTGTTTTTACTAACTAACTTTAATATCCTTGCCTCTTTGTGTATAATTAATTCCCCTTCTATTTATAATATTGCCTATTCAATATGTAACAAATTTAACAGAGAAACTAAGTTTTCCTGTAATCAACTTCAAAACTAAGGTTTCAATATGAACTCTTATATGGAGGTTGAGGAGTACAATTGATGAACAACCGATGATGAGTTATACTGAAAAACTAATGTAGTTGGCTTTTGTCACCACCCGACATTCCTGGGCAGGAAGCTGAGGAGTTGGCGTTAGACTCCCATGACTGGAAGTACCAGAATTCTACTTTTACTCTGCTTTTCTTTGTCTTGCATTTCCTGCCAGTGACATATTTTCCCCAATATTTGCTCTTTTGTTGTTGTTGAGAATAGTTTCTCATGATGGGAAATGACAAGTCAGATAGTGTGACAGGACTTGTTGAATGATGGGGTCAACTCTTGACCACCAATGGCATTGTCAACCACAGCTGCTGAATTAATGAGGAAAATTAAATCTCATTTTCAGAGGTCAGGAGAGGCTCACTTTTGTGATTTGAAGTCGGATGATTGATGACCATTTTTTTACCCTTCATTTTAACATCTTTGATATTGAAAGCCATCTGCAACAGAATACTATTTAAGATCAATGACCAGTGGCAGAAAGAAAGAGACACCAGATTTGAGAGGAAGCACTGTAGAAGAAACTGGGTGTCAGGTGATCTGTATTGGAATCTTAGCCATGCGATTAGCTGTGTGACCTTGGACATATCATTAAACCTCTTACAGCCTTTCTTGTTTTGTTTTTGGTTTTTGACCTGTAAAAGTCAGGTAATCATCTCATTTATTTTAACAATCAAATAACATGATAAATGTGAAAGTTTGCAATCTGTAAAGCACATTGTAAATCTATTGTATGAGACAATTTACTTAATTGTTTGTTTTGCTTAAAATTTGCTCTAAAAAGCATTATTCTTGATCAA
>NW_007728769.1:239453-242592 GCF_000696425.1 Galeopterus variegatus | reverse complement strand
TCTTCCAAAGACTTGAGTGTGGCTGCTGGTAGGAGGTCTCACTTGCTCTCTGTTTTCTAGGGGCCTCATTTTTTTTGCCATATGGGCCTCTCCACTAGGTTGCTTGAATGCCTTTGCAGAATGTCAGCTGGCTTCCCCCAGAGTGAGTAATCCAAGAGAGAGATGAAGGAGGAGCTGTAGTGTATTTTATGACCTAGTCTCTGAAATCAGCTGCTACTTCTGCTAGGGTGCCAGATACAATACAAAATATCCAGTTAAATTTGAATTTCAGATAAACAATGAATATGTATATCTCAAATATTGCATGGGACATACTTACAGGAAAAAAATTATTTGTTGTTTATCTGGAATTCAAATTTAACTGGTTATCCTGTGTTTTAATATGCTAAATCTGGCACCCTAACTTCCTCTTTTCTCTATTTCTTAGAAGCTAGTCACTAAGTACAGCCTACATGCAAGAGGAGGGGAATTAAGTTCCATCTTTTTGATTGAGAACTATCAAATAATTATGGACATATTTTTAAACCATCACAGGGGCATAGTGGAAAGAATTGGACTTTTAAGTCTGATAGACATTGGTTTAAATCCTATCTCTTCTACTCATTAGCTGTGTCATCTTAGGCAAGTTACCTCTCCTCTCAGAATCTCTGTTTCCTTATGTGCAAATTGGGAACAGTAATACCTACCTCCTAAAGGGTTACACAAAAGCTATTCTCAACCCCTTTCTCCCTTGCTAGATGCCATTGTACAGGCTATTAATACTTCTCAGGTTTCTCTGCAGCTAGAGACAGCCAGGTGTCCCAGTTCTGGTCCATGGAAAATAGAAAAGTGTGCTGGTGTGAGGGCTTTAGAAGGAAAGCTTTCACCTTCCTTAGAAAAAGGACAGACCTCAGTTGGCACCAGCATCTGATTGTCAGGGTCTAAGTCATATTTCTAGGTCACATCCCAGTGCCCTGGCAGGAAGGGAAGTTCAGAAAAAGAGTAGCCAGCATTTCAGCCTCCTAGGCAATCTTTAACTTTTGCCTGCGCTTATAAAATGAGTACTGTAATATCCCAACTTTTGAAACAAGTTCAGATGCTGAACAGTCAAAATAAATAACAAATGCTGATTACAAGCCTCTAGTAAATAATATGGTACATTTAGCTGCTAAACAAATGGCAGTTAGCTATGCAGTTGATATAAAAATTTTAGAAAGAATAAGAAACAGCATTTTCCTCCCAAAATCAAAGCACTGCAGTATTGTTGATTATCGCCTATATTTTTTCTCCCTTTGTTGCTATCAGTGGTGCTAAAATTTGAGTTTAATGTGCAGAGAAACTTAGAGGCAGAGAAAACACACAGCCAACCACAAGAAAGCTTACTCAAGTGTAGTTAATGTTTTCTAAGTAACTAATTCTTGAAGGATAGTGCTATCATCAGACCCTCTCTACCCTGACTCCCAAATTCTATGTGTAGTACAACTGCTTACCATCAGGGAAAAAGGCAGGGTGCCTATAAGGCTGGAAGGACAGGCCAGTGAACATAATGTTGCTATGGACCACTTCAAAGGATACACACACACACACACACACACACACACACACACAAACTTATAAATATAATTTATGTTTTCAGATTTTTAGACATCAGACAATGTAAAGAGGGAGTAAGAATAGTCAAGATGTAGAGATAATTAATGCCTGAAGAAAAAGCAATTTTCACTGAATAGCATATTGGCGTGATGTACATTTCTGCCAAATTGACCAATATGAATAGTTTTCATAGATCACAGAAATGAAGCGAAGGTGGAGGCATATAACACAGTGGTGAAGACCACAGCCTGTGTAGTTCCCATTATGGTTATGTGACTTTCAGTAAGTTACTTATTACATAGTTTTTGATTTCCCTATGTGTAAAATGGGGCTAATGATAATACCCATCATAAAGGGATTTTTTTCCTTATGATCAAATAAATTAAATTTTCCATATAATAAGAGCTCAAAAACTGTTGGTTATAATTATTCAGGAGTGACTGAAATACAGGAAAGGATAAGAAGTATTCCTAATGGAGGAACACTCTGTCTTTGAGCAGTTAATCAAAACAAACCTTTGGCTTCTACATGTCCAGGTTTTATGTGCTATTCAAGCATGGAATCTAACTGATTTGTCCTTTATTACACACTGGCAGGTTATTATCAGATTGCACCCCACAGCCTATATGTAATAAGCTACTGGAAGCTGAGTGATAAAATGAATCACATTAGAAAACGTGGGTGGGAGTCTGTCTCAGTCAGCTAGTGCCATGCTAATGCTGCATGACAAACCACTCCAAAGTCAATGCTCATAGTAATAAACATATATTTCTGAATCATACATGTCTGAGTTAGCTGAGCTTGGTTGGGTTCAAGTCTGTGCAATGAGTTCTTCAGTTTCCTAGGATCAGCTACTAGTTACCCAAGACATGTTCTTCTCATGGCAAAAGACAGAGCACAAGAGGAGAAAGCCACTGGGCATGCACATTTCAAGCCGTTGCTCATGTCATGTCTGCTAACATCCTGCTGAAACCAGTCACATGGTCAAGTCCAAATCAAAGGTTGGGGATATACACTGGACTCACTTTGAGGTCACAGCAAGTGTGTGGATGTGCAATACAACTACAGAGAAATGGGGAATGGAGACCAATGACTGGATCTACCACAGAGTTGTAGCTCTGTTGGAGGGTTTGGCTATATATTCATGAATGTGTCAGTGTACCTCTCTGGGCCTTAGATTCTGTACTTGTACAGTAAGGAGGTTGGATTAGATCAGTGGTTCTCAGCCCTGGATATATATTAGAAACATCTTGGGGAAGCTTTTCAAAAACACTAATTGCCCAGGCCCCTTATAAGGACAATTAAATCAGAATCCCTAGGGGTAAGGTTAAAGCATTGGTATGTTTATAAAGCTTTCTACATGGTTCTAAGGTACACTTAGGACTGGGAACCCCATGCTAGATCATTTCTAATGTTTCTAATATTCTAAAATTAGTTTAAGTTCTAACAGTACTGCTTACTTGGCCATAATGCCTTGTTCAAGCTAGACGTGTTGACTGGTAGAGTAAAAAAGCTTGTGTCCTTCAATAATTGCTGAGTTTACCCCCAAATAGCAGCAACTACAGTA
>NW_007728769.1:236547-238419 GCF_000696425.1 Galeopterus variegatus | reverse complement strand
GATATTTATCATAATCCACTATGATCTTATTTTATAATTCTTTACTGACTCCCTCTCACACGTTCCTTAATTTTTCTTTCTCACTAACAGGAATTATAATTTGGGATATGTGAATGAAAGGAAAATTCACAGATAGCTCTGAGGCCACTGAGAAATTAGTTTGATGAGAATTTTTTATTTTTCCTTCTCTCTTCTCTTGCATCTTTTACCATTGTACTATTTACTTAAAACTATTATATTTCATTAATTACTAAGGTGCACTTCCTATGACCCCCAGAATTTTAATTCTCTGCAATACGGATGTGTCTAATGGTTGATGGTGTCTTAGAATTAATTGATAGAATTTTTTTATTTCTTAAAGGCACATGCAATCATGGTGCACCTTACAATGGACGACTTCCTAGTGGCAGTGAGATAGGGCATCATTCAGGCTTTGTGCTAAGTCTGTTGCATACATTTTCTTATTTAATTCTCACAATAATCCATTGATTAATTAATCAGTACATTTATTCTTAAGCATTTATTGAGCTAATATAATTAATAATAATATTTGACATGTATTGAACAGATACTATGTAAGTCCTTTGCATATAATCTCTTCACTTAAGCACTTAGGATGACCCTGGGAAGTAGGTGTTGATATTATTTGCATTTTATAGGCTGACAAAGGAGGCACTTGGGGTTGAGAAACTTGCCAAAGTTATAGAGCTGGTAGGAGGTGAGGCAAGATTCAAACCCAGCTTGTTCTGCCTTCAAAGCCTGTGCTATCAACCACTACCTTCTTTGCCTCAAATGTTTATTATTGTAATTAACATTGGTAAAGTACTTTGCCATTTACAATAGGTTTTCACAAACACCTAATTTAATACTAGCTTAACAACCTGGCAATGCAATTTCTTTTGCATACTTTGCATTTAAAGATGTAAAACACTATTAAAATACATTGTTAAAAGACTGCTTCAAAAGCTATTAGCAAACCAAAGAAACACCAAGAAAAACTAAAAAGCTGGGACTGTTTCACTTCATTAGGACTGAGTAGAGAAAAGTTGGGTCAGAGTTCATGCTAATTAGTATCCAAAGGACAATTGTCCACTTGATTATAGAAAAGCAAACTACTGCAACATAAGAGCTTTTGCTCTGAGATCTAACTGCGTTTTCAACTCATGAAGGAAAATGCCATCCAAACCTACTGAATTTTTAAAACAATGAATACTACGAAGCCATTAAAAACTTCTACTAAATAAAAAATAAATAAAAATAAAAATTAGTTTATAAAATGGATCACTGGGGTTGGCAAATATGATAAATGAACTTAGGCCAATGACTCTTCCATAAAGTTTCAAATTTACAGGGAATGACCTGAAAATTCAGGATATTAATGTATTGGGGTTAAGTCTAATTATCTTGTTATCCTAGTGATTTATGGCTAGGAACAAACAAACAAACAAACAAACAAAGACATCCCTGAAAAGAAGCCTGTGTCTGAATGGATGAGCAGGGGATTTACAGTTATATTGACATTGCCTGCAAAAAATTCTACCCATCTCATCTATTAAATAATCCAGAAATATCACAAAGCCACAGAATCATAGGATTCTAGTTAGAAGAAGCTCCAGGAGGTTGTGTTTCCCACTTATACAGGTAGAAACATGACCTCTCGTAGACAGCCATCCTAGTTCATTTCTTCTGTAGCAGATGCCCTCTTTAGCATCAATTTGTTCCTTGTAAGCCTTCATAGGTACTTGACCTGGGTTTATTAGTTTTAGAAATTCCTATTTCCTAGGATCACTCAATTCTTCTCTCCTTCTGACCACTGGTTGGGGGGTGGGTCAGGTAAGTGATAACCAGTTTTGACAAAAGGCTAGAAATCTT
>NW_007728769.1:235086-236309 GCF_000696425.1 Galeopterus variegatus | reverse complement strand
TACTGAATTTTTAAAACAATGAATACTACGAAGCCATTAAAAACTTCTACTAAATAAAAAATAAATAAAAATAAAAATTAGTTTATAAAATGGATCACTGGGGTTGGCAATATGATAAATGAACTTAGGCCAATGACTCTTCCATAAAGTTTCAAATTTACAGGGAATGACCTGAAAATTCAGGATATTAATGTATTGGGGTTAAGTCTAATTATCTTGTTATCCTAGTGATTTATGGCTAGGAACAAACAAACAAACAAACAAAGACATCCCTGAAAAGAAGCCTGAATGGATGAACAGGGGATTTACAGTTATATTGACATTGCCTGCAAAAAATTCTACCCATCTCATCTATTAAATAATCCAGAAATATCACAAAGCCACAGAATCATAGGATTCTAGTTAGAAGAAGCTCCAGGAGGTTGTGTTTCCCACTTATACAGGTAGAAACATGACCTCTCGTAGACAGCCATCACTAGTTCATTTCTTCTGTAGCAGGTGCCCTCTTTAGCATCAATTTGTTCCTTGTAAGCCTTCATAGGTACTTGACCTGGGTTTATTAGTTTTAGAAATTCCTATTTTCTAGGATCACTCAATTCTTCTCTCCTTCTGATCACTGGTTGGGGGGTGGGTCAGGTAAGTGATAACCAGTTTTGACAAAAGGCTAGAAATCTTGCCATTTTGAAAACTGGCATCCTTTTCTAAAGTACCCTGTGTTTTCTGCAAGAGATAAATTATGCCTGGCTCTGGATGATTGCCTTTTAGGCAAAGATCTCCAGAGTGAATGAAGCACCTACCAACTAGTTAGAAGGTTAATAATCAAGGTGAATAAAATAAATCTTCCCTTTATCCATCCCCAAACTCTTTCTTCTTCCTGTCCTCATTCCATGTGGGACAAAAATAGATCCCCACGAAAAGCCTTAATAGCCTATGGGACTAATAATTCCTTATCTCAATATTTCATTAGAATCCATTGTAAAGTATTTTTCTTCTTAAAAATAACCCAACATTATTTACCATGGAATTATAATAGATTTAGGACTAGAATATACCTCAAAGATCATTATTCCAATTTCCCAATTTTGCAAATGAGAGATTTCGTGACTGGAGTGACTAAATGCCTTAGCCAACAACATATAGCCTATTAGTGGCAGATGTAAGACTAGAACCCTGGTGTCGGGCCGGCCCGGTGGCGCACTGTAGCAGTGCGCCACTTGAGAGTG
>NW_007728769.1:232259-233431 GCF_000696425.1 Galeopterus variegatus | reverse complement strand
GTAGCTATGTGTTATGAAACTTAAAGAATTACTTGGTATCATTAATATGAACTGTAGCCTCATGATGTCTAAAGTGAAAGTAGTATAACCTAACCAGCTTACCTCATATGATAAATGTAAGTTTAATAAATGATAAGACTGAGAAGACCATCTGGTTTGGAGGAAAATATTTGAGCTCTGTGGGAGCTTCCTTTTAGTGAGAGTAGCTTTTAGATGCATTTCTTTAGACAACTTTAAATGTTGACTCCTGCATCCCAGGTCTCTGGAAGATACGCAGGAAGACAAAGAATATCTTGCTTGAGAGGAGAAAAAGCTGCAGGTCTCCTTTATTTAACCTATTCAGCTTAGGATAATTGAGTGAAAGAAACTATCAGATGTACCAAAGGCCATGCCTTCCACACTTCCCAAAATATAGGCTTGGCTTTGCACACAGTGGGCATGCCCATCAGAACCACCATAACTGTCTTAGCATAGTAGAACACCAATTGGACTCATTAAACCCTTTATCTGAGTGGGTGAAATTTGCTTTAGCTTCCTTTGTAGAGATAAATGCAGTGAGAGAAAAATTTACATTTTCTCTGACATTTTTTTTTCTAGATTCCCAAGTCTTTAAAAGAAATTTTTTTTTTTTCAGAATTAAGAATTTTGGTTTGTGGTAACAGAGTGTCAGCAGGAATAAGACCTTCATGACTCTGCCATCCATCAATTCACACTCCCACTTGGGACATGATAATTTTCTTGCCATCCCTCTTCTCTATTTCCTCCATGGAGGAGAAAAGCAATGCCTTTTGTCAGTAGTTCACCCATTAGGGATATCCTGAGAATAAAGAAAGCCATCATATATTGAGATAATCCTCTGGACAAATATCTCTGAGGATCTAGATAACATTCACTTTTAACACATAGTAACAGAGTCCAAAATCCCTCACTCTTCTGTGTCAGGCTATGCCTGGGATTTTTGAAGGTATGAAGCTTTAATTCTCAGTGCTGTCATTGGCTCAGCTGTAGGGCCAGGTGGACACCACTTCTCAGCTCTGTGCCAGGCCTTTTCTATCTCTACAGTGGGCACCATTGTCTTTTACGTCTTAACCAGGGCTCCTAACCAGCTCTCCACCTCCAGTTTATCTTTTTTTTTTTTTCGTGACCGGCAACGGACCGCAACCCTCAGTGTC
>NW_007728769.1:222680-231434 GCF_000696425.1 Galeopterus variegatus | reverse complement strand
GAACCCTCGGCGGGAGCGCCACCGCGCTCCCAAGCGGCGCACTGTAGCAGGGCGCCACCGGGCTGGCCCCTCCACCCCCAGTTTAGAATGAACTCTACCTGGACAGATAATTTTTAAAAAAAACCCAAAACCAAAAAACAAAAACCATATCAAATAAAAATATATACACCTGTATAGCACCTTTTTTAGATAGAAAAGTATTTATTTCCTCATTCATTAACAGAAAATTAAGCAAAGATTTTGAGGAATATGTTTTCCCAAATCTGAAGTATTCTTCATGAACCAGCTATTAGGGTATCAGCCAACTATGCCACTTGACTTGAAATTTCTGAGTTGCAGTTTTCCTCTCTGGGGAGAGGGCTATAGGTGTTACAAAAATAATGAAGCTACCACTGGATTCAGATAATTCCCTGGACAAAAAAAATGCCCTGTGAACCCGAAATAACATTCGTTATTCTATGTATTCAACTCTACATGTTGGTGTACGTGCATTTATGTATTTTCCTTTTAGCTCTGTTTCCCTGGACATCTTTTCATCAAATTAAATTGTTTTCTTTTTTTTTCTCTTAATACCCCTTGACCTCATCAAGATCCTTGATTTCATGCTAGGGCTTTGAGGTACTGAGAATGAGCTATACTGCTTGGTAGGAGTGGGGGGTTCCAGTTAAACCTAAGACTTTCTGAAATTGCCTGAAGCTGTAATCAGAGCAAAGGAACAAATGTCAGAGTATTTCTGTCTGTAATGGAAATAACCAGAAAAATGCAAAAAAAAAAAAAAAAAAAGTTCTGCAGTTCTTTTTAACCAATTCTATTTTAGATTCCAAAGCAACTGTCAATTTCATACCAGGGCCCATTTAAGCAGAAGTTTTGACTTACAATGAATTTTACAGGCTGCAGGCTATTAAATGACTGCTCTCTCTATAACAGCTCCCTTTCCCCTTTGTTTAAAAATTGAAAATGGAAATCATATAGTTTAAAATTCTCGATTATTTTACTTCCCTAACCCTACTTCTCCAACCCATTGAGACAAAAGTGCTTCCAGAAGAATGTCTTAATTTTGGTTTCCCTGGAAGCAAACCCCGAGAAAAGGAACTGAGTAAAAGCAGTTTATTTGGAAGGTGATCCTGAAAACACAAATCTAGATGTGGGGAAGTGAGAAAAGGAAGAAGCCAACAAAAGGTATGTGATCAAGGGGCCGGCCCGGTGGCGCACTCGGTAGAGTGTGGCGCTTGGGAGTGCAGCCTTGCTCCCGCCGAGGGTTCGGATCCCATATAGAGACTGGTCCGCTCACTGGTTGAGCGCTGTGTGGGCGCGACACCAAGGGTTGCGGTCCCGTTGTCGGTCGCGGTACGGGCGCGACACCGAGGGTTGTGATCCTGTTACTGGTCACGAAAAAAGACAAAAAAAAAAAAAAAAGGTATGTGATCAAGAAAATTACCAGTGTATGTAACATGAGCTTATTCCCACCGGAGAGCTCTGGGCACTGGTGTAGAACACATGCCTGCATGCTTTCTCGCTGAAGGAGTAAGAGAGCTGGGGTATTTTCAAGCATATAATGACTCCAACAACTGCCAACAGATTTTGGTTGAGAAAGCTGATGGGAAGATTGTGCATCTTATTCGGAATAGATCTTTTATGATACAGAGAATACTGCTTCACAAGATGTGGTAAGATTCCATGCACTAGTGTGTTCAAGTGCTTTGTAAGTTACAAAGTTGCTATGTAAATGTTATTTATTACAGGTATTAATACAGTTAAGTAACACATGCTCCACTACACTAAGAAGCTTGAAGTCTTATGAAGTTAAGACATAAACATAAATAAATATCAAAGGCCATGTGTGATCAATGCCATGAGAGAGGAGCAAACTTTGCTGATATCACAATGAGTCAGGAATGTTGCTTTGCCCCCCATGGATTTGTCACCCCACTCCCCCTGGGTGATGGAGCTGCAAAGGATAACTCAAAGCCCATCTCTTATGAGCAGTGAGAAGCCCCGAAGTGGTTAACTTTCCCAGAACCCATCAAGTGAGAGGCATTCCTTCCTTGAGAAATTAACCCCAAATTGGGGTTCTCATCCTGTATTTATTCTCCAGCCCAGGAAGTTACAGGAAGAGACATAGGTGGGGTTATAGTTTAACAATATAGGCTGGTAACTTTCAGTGAAACAAGTCAGATGACATTCCATTAGACAATTAAGTGATCCACCAACAAAAGCCTGATCTTAGCAAACATTCCTTCTCCCTCCAGCAGCTTCCCAGTATCTATACATATCAATCAGTAACTACTCTGTCTTTGAGCCAGCAACCTTGCTGTGTTACAAATCTTTATCTTACACCAGAGACTTTATAGCCTGGGGAAAATTTCTTGTCCTTTGCAAGGTCAATATTTGAAACTGCAAGACTTTGGAAAACCAGGCCCTGTGAAGTACATTTGCTTTATGAATCCTCTCTACAAGGAACAAAGGCTTTGGAGTTCCAACCTTGGCTCTGACACTTATTAGCTACATGACCTTGGGCAATTTACTTACCCTCTCTGAGTTTCAGTTTTCTCATCTATGAAATGAGAATGCCAGAATTGTTCATGGAGTTGTTATAAATATTATATTAGATAATATAGATAAAGTGGTTAATACTTATTAAATGGTGTTATCGTCATCATTATTATTCGTGCTGCTACTCCTGCACAAAATGTGATAGGCTCCAGGAGGAGTAATATGGAAGCCCTTAGTAAACTGTACTTTCTGCTGTAAATTTCAGGGAATGATTAGTCATGAATAAGGTTATGTGACTTGGGCATTATAGCCTGTAGAATTATGCCAGGTAGCCATGACAGAGGAAAGGCATTCTATGTGTAAGAAATGGCACTTGGAGTGCAGACTGGAGCATTTCGGGCGGGTTTTGCAAACAGTGAACAGAGTGGTTGGGCAAGAGCACAGACATGTTCAGAGGAGGAGGGAGAGCCAAGTGGGGGCTGGGTTCAGTGCCTGAATGACCTTGAGAACCAGGGTAAAGATTAGAGATCCAACGAAAGGTTTGAACAATTAGTGACTTGGAACCATTGCTCTCACTGGTTTGTATTCCTGAGCCTTCGTCCACTCATGTGCAGCCTCTTTGGTCCTGAATCTGGAGCCACCATTGTCTTGCTCAGCCTTTTTTCCTTCTTCTTACTCTGTCCTTCCTGCTCCTTTCCCCACTCTCCCACAGCAGACTCATCTCCTCTTGCTGGTTGTTGCTGATGCAAATCCTTGTAGTGGATTGAATTATGTCCCCCCAAAACTCCTTGAATTGTTATGCTTGAATTGTGTTCCCCAAGTTTTATGTATTAGAGACTTGGCCCCCACTGTGACTGTTAAAAAGGGTGGGAAATCCTATTATAGCAATTGAAAGGTGGAGCCTTGAAGAGGTGATTGGATTGTAGGACCATGCCCTAGTGGATGGACTAAAAATGGTGGTCAAGGGTGTGGTTCTGAGGGCTTTAAAAGAAGAGGACAATCTGTCTCTTTCTCTCCCTCGGCTCTCTCTGCTTCCGCCATCTTGCAATTTGATACCCCTGGGTCATTGTCACCACCACCAAATGGACTTTGGACTTCCCAGCCTCAGAAACTGTAAGCAATAAATTTTTTTTTCTTTATAAATCAGCCAGTCTCAGGTATTCTGTTATAGCAACACAAAAAGGACTAATACACTCCTCATCGTCCCTGTTCTCTGTTGCTTTCTCCTTAATCAAATCTGTGCCAACCAGTCATGTGTTTTCCAGTCTGCCCTTTGCAATCCTTTCTGCCTTAGTGTCTTCAGCACTTTTAGGCTCTACCTCCCAATTGACCCATCTCCCAAGAGTAAGGTCTTTGATTGCAGAGAATGTATTTGCTATTTTAATTTTCCACATAATGCGGGATACACAGAGAGCACCCAGCAAATACTTGGCTGCTGAGACAGGTAGCCATAGGTTCTCAAGGTCTCGGCTTGTGTCGGCTGGGTCAATTGTGTCTTTCTTTAATCCGCCAGTCATATTGGGTGGAGTAAAATATGACAAGTCTGTCTTGGTCCCTTCTCCAGAGGGTCTGGTGATGCTATCATTATATGGCTCTATGAAATGGGATCCTTGAGGCTCTAGGTAGTGATTTGGGAAGAAAGACTGATTTTGTTTTTCTGTGATATCTCAGATATAATTGTCTTGTGTGCTATTAAATTTCTCCTTTATTCACTTCTAGCTCTGAGCTAGAAGTTAAGAGACTCAATTTTAGTTCTAGCTTTGCCCTTAATTACCTGTGTGACTTTGGGCAAGTCTTTTTTGCTATTAATAACAGCTGTCATTTATTTGACATCAACAAAGTGCCAGGTACTTTCTAAGTGCTATACCTTCATTATCTCATTTAATCCTCATATCACCCCTGTGAGGTGGGTACCATGACCAGTCCTGTTTTCAGATGAGTAAAATGAGGCTCTGGTCAGTAAAGTAACTTGCTCCAAGTTGCAGAGATACTTAGAACTCAAAGCCAGTGTTGTCTGATTCCAAAGCCTATCAGTATGAATAACCATTATGACTGACTGCCTCAGTTTCAAGTCTCAGCATTTTCAACCTTACATAAAGAGGTGGGACTGGGATTTCTAGGATACTTTCCAAATTCTTGACTGTACTCTAAGATCTTGTGTTATTTCAGGTATGAAATTGATATCGGTAATCTGTCGCCCTGCCATCATTGCCCAGCTTCCAGTTAACATTCTTTCAATTTCCCTGAGGAAACTCTCTGACCACACTCTTACTCTGCAGGGTGTGGGGGACAGTGGCTGATCCCCACTACTCCCACCACTCCCAGGGCTCATCAGCTCGTGTATTCTTGGACACAGTACTTAGTTCAGACCTGGTCATGGGATTTAAAGCAGGCTGATAATAATCATGCTCAGGATTTTTGTTCTGACTTTTGGAGGAAAACAGGACTCACTTGCATTGAAATGGAACCTGGGAAGATGTAGACCAGGAGTGAGCTGATAGCAGTCAGCCGTTCTGCTACTCGTGGGACCTGGAGTAAACCAACACGGGACAGAGCAGAGCCCAAGGAGGGAGGGACTGGGTCCTGGTGACATTGTGTTATCCCCTGAATCCAGCCTTATCTGAAGCTGGCCTTAGGCTGAACATTGCAGATAACTGAGCTAATGTTTTCCTTTTTGGAGATTCAGTTTTCTGTTGCAAAAGTTAAGAGGAGATCATGGTTCCTTTTTTTTTTTTTTTTTTTTTTTACCTCCCAAAATCTGATTGAATGAGCAATTTCTTCAGGATCAGGCCCAGCCAGAGTGCTTTGGGCCTTGAATCATCTCTAATTATTGTAAGAAATAGATTATTGCAGTGGCTGGAAAGGTACCTAATTTATCATGAGATGAAATATCTGTTAAGTGGTATGATGAAACTTTATGACTCCCTTCTGCCAGAAGCCTTCCTGATCATTTGCTTGTCTCCAGAAGATGTTAATTGCTAATTGTCAATGTGCATTTCAGGAAAGTGAGCCGCTCTGTGATGCCTGTTAGCTTTAAGTGGCAACTCGTTTCTGTCCCCTTCATTTCTTTGTAATTACATTTGAACTTGGAAATCAAAAATCCTTTTGGTTGAGGCAATATGACTTGATTGAATGAATTATCTCTGTACTTTTACACAAGTCATTATATTTCATTGAATCATAGAATTTTAGGGTTGAAAGAGACCTTTGGAGAATAGCTTTCCCAATCTGCCTAATTTAGTAGATGGAGAAGATGGCAGCCAGACGTTGGCACAGAGTCACACTGGTGTTAGAGGCTGCAGGGGCTAGAATCAAGATCTCCTGACATCAAGCCAGGGTGATTTTCACTATGCCTTAACATCTGTCCTGACAGTGTCCTGATACACTATGTGGATATAAACTAGAACAGTCTGTGAGACATGGTAAATAAGTACAAGTCTGCCAGATGAAAGTTGACTTCATTTATAGCCCCCCATCCCTATTCTTTTTTCTGTCATTTCTATTCTTTTTTGAAACAGGCTAAAGGGGGTGCAAATGCCTTTGGGTAGGTGGTAGTCAATCCAATCAGGAAGCCTACCCAGAAGCTAATGTAAGGTATGGTAAAACCTCAGGCATTTGTTGCCAGAAGTTAAGGAATTTGTGATGGGTTTTGGTATCTGGGAAAAAATAATAATTTTCTATGTGATCTAAGAAAACTCACTTTCTAGTTACAGATAATTCTTGAGTTTTCATTACAGTAGATTTGACCCATGCCTCTGCCTCATAATACTGTTAGAATTTCAATTTATGTCATTACCCTTGAAAATAAGATCTCAATTATTCACTGTATTCTGTAAGTTTATCTTTCTCTATTTCAAATTCACTTTGTGCACCAAGATTTCCACTCTGTAAGGTTTACTGCCAATGAGAGAGAATATTAAATGTATTTTAGGATCACTGAGCTTATTGTAGACTAAAGCCACTAGTAATTAGCAAGACTGAAGCAATGTTATCTTAAGTTAATTCATCATTAAGGTTTTCTTTTTTCCCTTTCTAAAAACTTAATTAGTACACTGCTATCAGTAATTTGTCAGAATAAGAAATCAGAGGAGAATCAGAAGGGGGGCCAGTGGGAGACTTAGAAGCTCAGATACTTCTTAGGATTTATAGGGATACTTTTTAAAAGATGGCTTTCACTTTCAAAGTGACAGTAAATAACCACAAGTGCCAACAGCCGTCCCTGAGGTTGGTTAACCGAGGGCATAGGCTGCCACTCAGTCTCTCAGAAGTGAGGAGGGATGGCTGCAGAAATTACCCTTTGAAAATGGACATGTATAAGTGATGGCCCTTTTCTGTTGTCTCTGAAAACTGTTACTTAGGTTGAAATTCATCAATATAGCATCAAAGACAAAATTTAGGTTTCCTGAAACCTTGACCTTTTGATAGACTGGTTTAACTATTGAAAGTGAGAGCTTCAGTTCAGAATTAGAAACATAAATTACCAACTTATAAAGTAAACTTAAAATTTGACACTAACTAAAAAAAATCCTGTCACAAATATCTGCTCGATTATTGATTATTGTTAGCAGCAGTAAGGTCATAAGAAGAAGAAAAGTAACTTTGGGAAATGTCAAAATAAGGCCCAGTGTAATTTTTCATACAATAAGATAATTGGAAGGTGATTGTACATTTTTTCTTAAACGACAAAGCAAGTTATGATATTGATCCTGACTAACTGGATTTCTAAACAAAGTTAATAATCTTAGCATCCAATTCTATTTTACAGAAGATCTGTTGAAAGCTTACCGAATGTCTTTTAGAGAATGTTAAATCCCTGTATGAAATTCTTTCGAGCAAGAAGGAAAATCCCCCACTCTCTGCTAGCAGTAAAGCATATTTCATGGACTTGAAATGTTAAAGGTGAATGGACAAGTTTACTGCCGATTTAGTGTCCTGTCTCTGCCGCCTTCTAAAGCTTTGTGTAGTAAAGAAAGGAAGGGTCTGTTAACATGAACTGCCCCTTTGGAGCCAAGGATGAGGGTTGAAAGACAGCAGGAGACTGAGCAGGAGATGGCCCCTTAGCAACGTCGGCAGGTGTTAGGAGGACGGCTGTGTTAACACGAAAATGCCCTCCAGAGCCTTTTCTCAAAACCACTACAGCAAAACGACAGTCACCACCGCAAAAACCACCCAGGACAGTGAGAGAGCGGAGAAGAGTTAGACTGGAGCCCCCAGGCACATGTGACAGGGGGCGTGATGCCAGCTCTCCCTGAGTACCCTCACGCTCCCCAGGGATTTTCAATCCTACAGTCCTACAAGACCACGCCACACCAGAGTCGGCCTTTTTATGATGTCTGTGCAGTGGTGTTGACCCATGTTTGGACACTCCTCTAAGAACCACAGGATGCCCAAGTTAGAGGGTCTACCCATTCCAAGTAGTTAAAACCCTTTATTTTGAAGATGACATAGCTAATGCGATCTTTAACAAATACTTATCGAACACCTGTTGAGTGGCAGACTTTATTGCCTCATAACTCAGAGAGCCTGTTTATTTATTGAGCAACAGCTATGTGCCAGGCATGGTGTTAAATTAAGAAGATGGATGTAGTAGCTGCCCTTTGGGAGTTTACAGTCCACTGAGGAGACAGGTGATAAAGCAAGTAAACGAACAAATAGAGAATTTATGAATTATTGCAAATACTGAGGAGAAAGCAAACAAGGTGTAGTATTGGAGGATAACAGGGGGAGGAAGACAGCCGAGGCCAAGAGATGGGCCATGACTTGTTCACAACCACTCAGGACATTAGTGCGAACAAATAGAGAATTTATGAATTATTGCAAATACTGAGGAGAAAGCAAACAAGGTGCAGTATTGGAAGATAACAGGGGGGGGAAGACAGCCGAGGCCAAGAGATGGGCCATGACTTGTTCACAACCACTCAGGACATTAGTGGTTGGCAGGACTCTGTTCTTTGTGAAATATTTTTAAAGTAATATGATTTTTTTGCCTTTTAAAAAAAATTGAAGCATAATTGATTATATGTATTTTTGGGGTACAGCATTTACTATCAACACCTGTGTACAGTATATGATGATCAAATCAATATTATTAGCATGGTCATTATTACAAATCATAATTATTCTTTATGCCCCTTACCCAATCTCTCCCCAACTCCCCTCCCCCCTTCTAGTAACCATAGATTTATTCTCTCTGAAAGTTCAATGTCTTTTCTTTCTTTCTTTCTTTCTTTCTTTCTTTCTTTCTTTCTTTCTTTCTTTCTT
>NW_007728769.1:219025-221861 GCF_000696425.1 Galeopterus variegatus | reverse complement strand
TTTCTTTCTTTCTTCCTTCCTTCCTTCCTCCCTTCCTCCCTTCCTCCCTCTCCTTCCTTCGCACCTGCTTATGAGTGACGGCATGTGGTATTTCTCTTTCTGTGCCTGGCTGGCTTATTTCACATAACATAATTTTCTCCAAGCTCATCCATGTTGCTGCAAATGGCAGAATTTCATTCGTTTTTATGGTTAAGCAGTGTTCCACTGTGTATATATACCATATTTTCCTTATCCAGTTGTCTGTCAATGGACATTTAGGTTGGTTCCATAACCTGGCTATTGTAAATAGAGCTGCGATGAGCATGGGAGTGCAGGTGTCCTTTCAACATGATGACACCAAGTCTGTTCTTTGAATCAGTAAGTAATTATTGAGCTCTTA
Organism: Galeopterus variegatus; assembly: GCF_000696425.1. NCBI lineage: Eukaryota > Metazoa > Chordata > Mammalia > Dermoptera > Cynocephalidae > Galeopterus > Galeopterus variegatus. The sequence continues at coordinate 221,482 of NW_007728769.1, read as the reverse complement.
CTATGCACCAGGTACTGTTCACCAGGCCCTGGTGATATTGCAGTGAAAACAAAACTGTCTAAAATTCCTGCCTTTAGGACCTTTCATTTTAGTTTGAAGATACAGACAACAAATAAATGAGCAAGTAGAACCTGTAGTATGTCTTATATTTCTAACCACCATGCAGAAATTAAGAAAAATAAAGCAGGGAGGGGGATGAGGAGTGTGACAGGTGGGGAGTGACTTGCTATTTTAAGTAGCTTGATCAGGGAAAGCCTCACTGATAAAGTGACATTTGAGCAGATACCTGGAAGAAGTGAGGAAGTGAGCCATGTGGGTACCTCAAGGAAGAGAACATTGGACCTGTTCTGCCTAATGTGGTATACACTAGCCACATGTTGCTGTTTACATTTAAATTAAATAAATTAAATTAAATTAAACATTCAGGTCCTTGGTTGCACTAGCCATATTTCAAGTGCTCATTAGCCAAGGTGGCAGCCATACTGGACAGCACAGATTGAGATCATTTCCATTGTCACGGAAGCTTCTATTGGGTAGATAGAAGGACTAGCTTGTGTGCAAAGACCTTCAGATGAGAGAGGGTGTGGAGTGAGTGAAAACAGCAAGCAGACTGGTGTGGCAGCTGCAGAGGACCGAGTGGGAGAATTGGAGATCTTGAAGTCACTGAGGTAGTCAGAAGTGGTGGGAACTCATACAGGGCCTTGAAAGCAATTGTCACAACCGAGGGCATAGGCTGCCACTGAAACCACTGAAGGGTTTTGAGCTAAGGAATTATGTGCTGAGTTTCATATTTAAGAGAATCATTCTATCTACTCTTTTGAGAACAGAGTGTACGGGGCAAGCGTGGGAGCAGAGAGACCAGTTAAGAGACTCTTGCAGCCAGCCAGGCAAGAGACAATGGTGATTTGATCCAGGTAGAACCAACCAGATTCTCAGTATTTTCAAGATAGAGCCAGTAGAATTTGCCAATAATTCAAGTAAGAAGTGATGGTGATGTAGATTGGGTTTGTTTTACTGGAGGTGGTGAAAGCAGTTGGATTCTGATTTTGTACTGAAGGTATAGCCAGCAGGATTTGCCAGGAGAGCATGAGTGGTAAGAGGGAAAAAGAGGAGTCCAGGAACCTGGAAAAAAAATGAAGGCTGGAGTTGCTCTGAACTAACATGGGAAAGATTTTGGGTAGAGCATGCCTGGGGGAAAGATCAGGGGTTCGGTTTTGAACATGTTAACTTTGAAATGCCTATTAGACATCAGGGTAGAAAAATAAATAGGTGGTTCCATGTTGAAGACTGAAATTCAGGAGAGAGGTCTGAACTGGAGATATAAATTTCGGAGTCATTAATGAGCTGAGACCAGAGTGAGTGTGGATGAAGATGAGGTGTCAGAACTGAGCCTTGGGGCACTCCACTGTGAAGAGATAGGGGAGATGAGGAGAAACCAGCAAAGGCACTGAGAAGGTCTGCAGGACAGGAGGAAAATCAAGAGGATGTGCAGTTGCAGAAGCCAAAGGAAGAAACTTTCCAGGAGGAGGGGGTAATCAACTGTGTCAAATGCTGCTCACAATTCAAGTAAGATGGGGACTTGACATCAACCGTTTGATTTAGTAGCATGGAGGCCATTGGTGTCTTTGTCCAGACCAGTTTCAGGGAAGTAGATTCAAAAGAAAGTGGAGGGAAAGTAAAGAGTTTTGCTGTAAAGAGCAGCTGGGAAATGAGGTGGTAGCTAGAGGGAGAAGTGGGTCAAGATTGTTTTGTTTTGTCGAGATGAAAGAAATCACAGCACACTTGAATGCTGAGAAGGATAATTCAGTAGAGAGAGAAAATTTAATTATGCATGAAAGAGAAGGAACGATTGCTAGGGAAATATCCTAAAGTAGGCAAGAGGGGATGGGATCTAGTGCACAACTGGGGGGAATGAATTTAGATTGGAGCAAGGACAGTTAGTCCAGGAAGCAAACAGGGGTAACAGGAGGGAAAACAGAGCATATGGACAGAAATGCATGTGGCTGGGTAGATGTGGGGGTGAGGACATATGGGATTTCTCTTCTGATTGCTTCTATTTTCCCTGTGAAATAAGGAACAAGGTCATTTATTAGCCAAGAGTGAGGGAATGGGAGGTTGGGTGAGAGAGAAACATGAAATAATTCCCTTGGGATTGGGAAAGAGGGAATGGATTGGGAAATGCAGTAGGATTACTTACAGGGTGCCACTGTGGCTCTTTTGAGTCAGTGGTCATGAACTCAAAGGCAGAACATTTCTAATGCTTGTGGTTTTTCCCCCCAGCCATTTTCAGCTATGCAGGTATAAATTCAGGGTTGGTAGAGAGTTGAGTTTACCTAGGCTAGGGCTTGGCTGGAGAGTATGAAAACAAGAAGGGGCAGGGAGTAGAGGTTGGATGCACATCAAAGGATGTAGTGATACACCAGGAATGTGAGCTGGGTAATAAGGAAGTGAGGACAT
>NW_007728769.1:217260-218906 GCF_000696425.1 Galeopterus variegatus | reverse complement strand
AAATAATTCCCTTGGGATTGGGAAAGAGGGAATGGATTGGGAAATGCAGTAGGATTACTTACAGGGTGCCACTGTGGCTCTTTTGAGTCAGTGGTCATGAACTCAAAGGCAGAACATTTCTAATGCTTGTGGTTTTTCCCCCCAGCCATTTTCAGCTATGCAGGTATAAATTCAGGGTTGGTAGAGAGTTGAGTTTACCTAGGCTAGGGCTTGGCTGGAGAGTATGAAAACAAGAAGGGGCAGGGAGTAGAGGTTGGATGCACATCAAAGGATGTAGTGATACACCAGGAATGTGAGCTGGGTAATAAGGAAGTGAGGACATGGGAGGTTTAAAGGACAGTGAAATGGTGTTAGGACTAATGAATGACTTGTCCTGATTGGACATGGAAAATAATGGGAGTGAGCCAGAATGATAAGAGATGGTGGATCCACTTTCCAGAGTGGGATGTTTAAAATTGAGAGTATGGAGGGTTGTTAGGAATGACGAGGTCCAGAGTAAGACTGTGGGGGTGAGTGGCTGAAGTTGCATGGGGGATAAGGTCATTGGAAGAGAGGAAGGAAGTCAAGGAATCAAGATGCCAGGCAATTGGAAGGACTATCTACATGGATATTAAGGTCATCAGGAATTATAACAGGAGTAGTATTGGAGAAGGTAACAGTGAGTCAGAACCTACGATCTCCAAGAATAATGGGGGGTGAAATGGTCTGTAGAAGCCAGTAACAAGGAGAATGAGTAGTAAGTGGTATAACCAGATATTGGGGTGTTTTATGGAGGAGGGAAGGAGGATTATCTTTATGTACAATGAAGCACAGGCCACCTCAGTTATACCTATTTTTTTCTCTAAATGCCTTTGCATTCACCAGACTACCGTAAATGCAGGCTTCTTTCTGAGTGAGGGGAAAGGGCTGGGTTCTGTCTGCTTGCCACCAGACAGCATTGGTATTGCCCATGATTTTTGTCCATTGAGAACAATACATGTGCTTATAATATTCCTGGGTCTCAAGGTTGAATAGACACAGGACTGTAGAGATACTAGAGGCAGCATGGCCCATTGGTGAAAGGTTTCAGTTGTAGGATCAGAGAACCTGTATGCAGACTCCCCTCTCTGCACAAACTGTGTGACATTGGGCAAATCGCTAAACCTGTATAACAGAGTTAATAATCGTATCTACTTCATCAACTTGGTGGTGAGGATTAAAGGAAATAATGTACGTTAAGGACCTTGAATGGAGAATGTATGTGGTAAATTTTTGCCACTGTGGTTAAGATTCATATTGTGATGTTTAACTTAAGATCTACTTTGCAAAGTGTGTTCATTCCCTAGATGGGGAACTGGTTGGTTCCTCTCAGGTACTGTACTTGTAATTCAGACAGTTGCCACCAGGGGGAGGGAGGGCCTGTTAGATTTCCCTGATCCCTGATAGGCTTCCTCTCCAGGCTGGCCTAGTGGATTATCTGTCCTCTATGCAACAGCTGAGAAAATTTGCTTGTGACCTTAAGCAAACCATTTCATCTTCTGAACCTTAATTTTTGTATCTGTAAATTGAGGTAATGACACTTCCATTACCCAATTCAGGATTATATGAAGAATCAAATGACACGTGTAAATGACATAATTTCACACATTTAACATGTGAGAGTTTGA
>NW_007728769.1:159748-217043 GCF_000696425.1 Galeopterus variegatus | reverse complement strand
CCACTGTGGTTAAGATTCATATTGTGATGTTTAACTTAAGATCTACTTTGCAAAGTGTGTTCATTCCCTAGATGGGGAACTGGTTGGTTCCTCTCAGGTACTGTACTTGTAATTCAGACAGTTGCCACCAGGGGGAGGGAGGGCCTGTTAGATTTCCCTGATCCCTGATAGGCTTCCTCTCCAGGCTGGCCTAGCGGATTATCTGTCCTCTATGCAACAGCTGAGAAAATTTGCTTGTGACCTTAAGCAAACCATTTCATCTTCTGAACCTTAATTTTTGTATCTGTAAATTGAGGTAATGACACTTCCATTACCCAATTCAGGATTATATGAAGAATCAAATGACACGTGTAAATGACATAATTTCACACATTTAACATGTGAGAGTTTGGTATTACTATTACTACTAACAGTAGTAGTAATTTTTAATGAGTTTCCCCCCAAATACCTGACTAAACTGATGTTTTTATAAGCTGGGTTCATAAATTTGTGCCCTCATCCTCCTATGAAACTTTTACGTAGATCTCAAATAGACCCAATCTCTGATGGCAGCCTTGTTGCTAATACTTTCAGAAGGTGAGTTCCCAAGGACAGAGACCATATCTGTCTTATTCTCCATTTTATTTTTAGTGCCCAGCCTAACACCTGGCACACAGAAGGTGCTCAATAAATATTTGGTCAGTCGATTGGCCACTACTTGGAGGAAGCCTACCTTTCCAGCCTCATTTCTCACTGCTCCCAACCTCGAAATCCATGCTCTAGTCACAGCAGACTATTTGCATTTCCAAGGACATATCATTTACTTTTACATCTCTGTGCTTTAGCTGTACTGCTCTATCAACTGGCATTTTATCCCTACATTTCCAAAGGGCAAAATTCAACTTTTCCTAAATCACAAAATAATCATCTTTTTGAAACTTTCTCATTGTCTTCATTAAAAATTGTTCTCTGCTTTCTTCCAAGGAGAAACATTGTTCACTCTCCAAGGCATTCCCTACATGGATTTGTGTTTGTATTGACCATAATGTCATATTACAGTGGGGGACGTAGGCGTCCTCATTGTTACATGATGGGTTCTTTAGGGGCAGTGGTGAGTCTTGTAATTGTATCTCCAATGGCTAGTGCAGTACCTCAAAAGTAGAACATACCCAAGAAATGTTGGTTAGGTATTGTATTAGTTCATTTTCTGTTGCTTATACCAGAATACCTGAAACTAGGTAATTTATAAGGAAGCAAAACTTATTTCTTACAGTTTTGGAGGCTGGGAAGTTCAAGGTCAAGGGGTGCATCTGGTGAGGGCTTTCTTGTTGGAGACTCTCTACAGAGTCCTGTGTTAATGCAGGGAATCACATGGCAAGGGCTGAGCAAGAGCATTTCCACATGCTTTCTTCCTCTCCTTATAATGCCCCAGTCTACTCCCTGATAACCCATTAAACCATTAGCCCATCAATCTATAAATAGATTAATCCATTCATGAAGGCACAGTCCTCTTAAAAGGCCCCACCTTTCAGATACCATACTGGGGATTAAGTTCTAACATGAGCTTTGGAGTGAACAAACATTCAAACCATAGCAGGTATGTAGATTGCCAGCAAGCTTTGCTCTGTGTTGATTATTGTGCATGTATTATCTTTTAAAATTTGACAGTAGGATCCCATGGGGATAATTACTATTATTATCTCTATTTTGCAGATGAGGGAAAAGACTTGAAGAGGTTAAGCTCTTGTCCAAGGTCTCAGTTAGTGAGTGGCAGAGCTTGTATTTGACCCTAGACAGTTTGACTCTACAGCCCATACTCCTGAGAACTTAGCTACTAAAATGAGGGTTTTAAATACAACACTCTCATCTTGAGCATCTCTATTTCGTGTTTCATGATGCCAGCTTTGCAGATCATTTTGTGGAAAATAGGATTTGCTGAAATGTGCACTGCAGAGGTCTGTCTTCTTTCCACACGTCAGTACAGTTATTGCTGCCTCTCAACTTTATTTCTTTAGGGAAAATAAAGTCACTCCTTTTAATCTCTTCTTGAAAACTTAATTTTCAACTCCCAGAGCTACTGTGTTTCTAGACGGAGTGGTGGTGGGGGGGGAAGTAAAGCATGAAAGAGGAATTGAAAGAACAGGATAATTAGAAAGGCTAAAATATGGCAGGGCCTATTTCTATATTCACGATTTGGTACAAAGCAGATTCTGGCAGGTTATAGAAGAAACTTGCTTGATATTTTCTTTGTCTTTCTGCAAAATTCCCCATCTGTTCTCTCCTCCTCTGAACTCTTGATGTAAGAATCTAGGTTTCACAGTTTAGTACCTGACATCGGTGGTGTCTAGATGTTTTTTAGCTGCAAGATTTCCTAAAATTCTAAGATTTTAGAGAGTTAGAGCTAAGAGGCCCCTTAGACACTATTTGTCCAAGTCCCTCATTATAAAATGTGGAATTTGAGGCCTGGAGAATGTGAATGACTTGCCGAAGGTCCCATGGTGGGGAAGTGGTGGCGCCAGAACTGAAGGCAGATCTGCTCACTCAGATGAGGCCTTTGGGCCCTAGATCCAGCTGCCTCTTGCCTCCTAAATTAGATTTTTAAACTCCTTCCAAATATTCACTTTTGCATTCATCTAGCAGACATTTAAAGACTGTCTCCTATGTGCCACGTACTCAGGTACCGGTGTACACAGAAGAATAAGACATGCTCCCATCTCAAGAAGTCACTTGTGGAGGCCTCCACAATGCAGTCCCTTGCACACATCCTCTGAGTGGGGAGGAGGCGTACGGAGTCCTCCCAGGCCTCCCTGCGTGTGCACATAACTCCCTGAGCAGGAGTTCCCAGACAGGGCGGGAGGCAGAGAGCACCCAGCAGAGGGACAGCATTTGCAGTGGTTTAAGGAGGAGAACGGTGTGGCCAAGGGCAGAGGGGACAAGGCAGGAAGATGTGAGGGCAAGAGCAGCCACCTGGAGAGAGGGAGGGGCTTGGGGAGTGGTGGGCAGCGAGGCTGAAGACTTGGACGGGGGTCACGTTGAAGGGCATAATATGGTATCTCTAGAATGGTAGATTGTTTCCTGTAGAGAATGGGAAATTCCTGCAGGTTTTTAGGCAGGAGAATAATATAATCAGATAACAGTCCCTCTGCTTTTCTTAAACCCCTACCAAGAGTCGGGCTGGTGTTGGGTAGATAATACCATGAACTCCACTGACTTAAAAACAGAAATTAGATTCGGCGGTAAGTTTCCAATCACATATGCACATTCTCCTTCAGGAAATTTCTGGAGAAAAAAACATGCTTTATTTATTAAAATTTAGTGGCATTTTTGGATGACAATGACAATGACAATGACAGTGGCTTATACATATGGTAGTTGCTGTAAAATTTACAGCATTTATTCTGTGTCACAGCAGTGCTGCCCTGCAGGCATGTATGTAGATGAAGGACTGTAGAAGGAGGCAGCATGGGTTAGTAGAAGATGCTCAGAAGGAACTATGGGATCCAGACTGGACTCCTAACTTTATGATCCAAGGTTGACAGCGGACATTTCAAACCCACCTCTGTTCATTCCTCCTTGGGTTGTTTCCTTCCATACTGCCTAATTCCTATGTTTCCCTCTATAGATAGTGCCATAAAATAACATTCTCCAATTTTTAAAAGGATATTTTTACAGTCTCCTCTTCTGATTCTAGCATAAATTGAGGTCCTTTGCTTTTCCTGGGCTTGCTATGTAAACGTTTGTGAACTGACCTTCTGTGTTATCTGTGATACTTGGATGTTAAATGTTGCAGAGGATGTTGTGAAGCTAAGTTTTATCAATGACACAAGATATTATAAGCCTCTGTCTTTATCTGGGACCTTCTTCAGTGATAATAGACAAGACCACCTGTCTCGGATTGCCAAGAAGCCACAGCAGGAAAGTAACAGGCCAAGGTGAGATCCACAGAGAGACATGTCAGAGTGGGCTGCTTTTACCTCTTGCGGTAATGCTCCTGACTGTTTATCTAATGATTGGGTTGTTGTAGCAGACGTGAGGGTGGTGTTTGCTGCTCTGAGAGGGGATTTGGAAATATGCTGTTGTTGGTAGATAAGTAGTAGATAAGTGCTCTGCCCTTATTACTTTGTTGGGTGCACACCAGCCTGAGCTGTAGATGTCTACACCTGTGTTTCTGCCTGAAGACTTTCTCTGACTACCTTCCAGTGAATTAATACCCCAGGAGGAGTCCTTAAAAACTGACTCATGAAAGTCCGTGTATGTATTAGTTTCCTATTGCTGCTGCAACAAATTACCACACACTTAGTGGCTTAAAACAACACACATGTATTATCTTACAGTCCTGGAAGTCAGAAGGCAGGTCCCACTAGGCTAAAATCAAGATGTTGGCAGAGCTGTGTTCCTTCAGTAGGATCTAGGGGAGAATCTGTCTTCTTGCCTTTTCCAGCTTCTAGAGTTCTTTGGTTCATGGCCCTTATCACTCTGATCTCTGCTTCCTTGGTCACATTTTCTTTTCTAACACCCACTCTCCTGCCTCCCTCTTATAAGGACCTTTGTGATGGCACTGGGCCCACCTGGATAATCCAGTCAAATCCCTACTCTCAATATCCTTATTAATCACATCAGCAAAGTCCTTTTGTCCTTGTAAGGTAACATATTCACAGGCTCTGGGGATAAAGACACAGTCATCTTTGGGTGCCATTGTCCTGCCTACCTCCATGTATATATATATATATATATATATATATATATATATATATATATATCAGTTCCCTCACTCCTGGTTGGGATAACCCTGAGGTGGCTGTTCTGCTGTTCTCAGAGTTTCCCAGTGAAATTCAGCCCTAGCTGTTCATATTGGTTACTTGCTCAATAATGTACCCTTCCTGGTTTCCTTCCCTTTCTTGTCTCACTGTCCCATTTCCCTTCCGGTGGTTCCCAAAACTACTTCCCAAATCCAAATCCTTCTCTCAGGCTCTGTTTCTTATATAGCTCAGTTACTTAACTTCTATAAATCCTTACAGGGATGAATTTCTTTGGGTACTCAAGAATGACAGGATCAGGTTAAAAGGACACAGTAGCCAGCGTGAGGGAAATCCCACTGGCCACATCTAGGAAAATTGGAGCATCAAAATCAATAATGATCATAAGAGATTACAAGCTATTGAATAAAGTAAGAATTCATGAGTCCACAGATAAACAAAAAACAAACAAGAAAAAAGGGAACCCTCTTCCTTACAGTCAAAATCCAACTAATAAATGTACAAAGGAAGATAGAATTATAAAACCATTATTTGACAAACATCATAGTAATAGCAGATTCAGGCAAGAATATCCAATAAATGCTAAAACCAATGGGTGAAAGTTTGAGGAATAAGGATATTTACAGTCTCAAAGCATTTTCCCACAAGATAATTACAAAGGGAAAAAGAACAACATTACAGTAGAGAAACCTGATAGACACCTGTTGGGAAAATAGAATAATTTAATCAGGCCCTCTTGCCTCTGGTCTGGTTGGGGGTAGTGCAGTGCATTCCTTGCACACAAGTTGTGTGTGGGTGGAGTTAGTGCACATGCATGGCACTGCCACCTTGGCTGGTGAGTGCCTCAGGTGGCTGCCATGTGTCACCATACTCTCAGCCCTATGGCTCCAAGGACCTTTTGGCTGGTTACCTAGCTCGTAGACCTGCTTGTGAGGGGTCTGTGAACCCAGCCTGACTTGTGAAGGGTTTGTGACCCAGTCTGTGAATGGGCTTGAGGGGTCTGTGAGCTCCAGACCCAGCCCTAGCTCTACAATTGGCGCCTTTGGTGCAGGACTATGGGCAGGTAAAAGAGCATGACAATTGGCAATGTTGGCAGGATTCTGACATTAGTCTAGCTCTTCAACACCACCTTAACCAAATGATCTGACTGGTTAATGAGACGTGTTTGTAACATGTGCCTCTGGTATGGAGCACTGCGAGGTGCTCAGCATCACTTCTCTAGCATTCCTGCCAAAACTGCATAATTTGAATCTAATGAGAAAAGATGTGACAAAACCAAATTTAGGGGCATTCTATAAAATAACTGGCCTGTCCTTTTCAAAGAGGTCAATGTCATAAAATACCAAGAAAGACTCAAGAACTATTCTGGATTAAAGGAAACTAAAAAGACATAAAAACTAAATGAAACACAGAATCTGGGATTTTTCTTTTGCTATAAAGAACATTATTGGGGCAAAGTGAAATTTTGAATAAGGGCTATAGCTTAGATACTAGTATTTTATCCATATTAATTGTCCTGGTTTTGTAAATTGTATGGTGGTCATGTAGGAGAATATTCTTATTTTTAGGAAATACACATTGAGATATTTAAGGATAAAAGGACATTGTGGCTGTAACTTATTCTTAAAAGAGTTCAGGAGAGAGAGAGAAATAAAACAAATGTAGTGAAATGTTAACATTTGGAAGATCTGAGTTAAAAGTATCTGAGAATTCTTTGTACTATTCGTGTAACTTTCCTGTATGTCTTTAATTATGATAAAGAATTTTTTAAGTGTAAAAAATGTAAGGCATTTGAGTCATTGTCCTGCTTACTTTCATGATGATATCTTGTCATTATGAGTAAATATCCCCAGAATGCCTAAGCCATGATGTCTCTGTCTTTGTGTGTCAATGGGAGCCCAAGGATGTGTTGACTACTGAATGGAGTTTCTAGCACCTGGACCAAAGCACTGGATTTGGAATCAAGAAAGTGGAATTTGAATCTGTTTCAGGAGTTGTGAGACTTTTGATAAGTCATTTCCAGGTTCTTGGCTTCAAACCATGTCTGGAACGTTAAGGGTTTGAACTAAGCAATTCTTCTTCAGCTATTCCAGAACATTTATTTATGATTTTCTAATGTCCTTTGGGCATTTAAATAACTGAATCTACTCTTTTTAATGGGGCTCATGATGACTCTGCCTTACAACAAATTCCACTTGATGTGGCTACCATGAATTCACATCAAAGAAATTTCCATTGTAGGGGTATTTGTTTGTTGGTTGTTGTTCTTGTAAAAAAGGAAAAAGCCAGCCGATGCCACCAAACAAAGTATTCAGTTTGTAATTCCATTTACTAGATTCCTCACATAGCAAATTTTATAAGTTTAGGTAAATAAACTTCATGTTAATGACTAGTGGGAACAATTTTCTTTGTGTAACAAATATGTCCTTTTTTGCTGAGTTAGGATTGAGCTGGTTTATTTCCAAAACCTCTGGGCATACGTTAGTTCCCAATTTACACTGAAGGATAGAATGAATGGTCTAGTGGAAAAAGCTAGGAATAGGGGAAGCTAAGCTCAGCCACAGCATCAGCCCCACAGCTGCTCTCTCCTCAGTGTTTGGCTGAGGGTAGTTCTCTAGTCGCTGCCCTTCCTCTTTCTTAAATAGAGGTAATGAGGCTTGACCCTCTCTTGCCTCTCAGGAGTGCTGCAGTGATGAATGTAAATGCCATTTGCAAACTGCTGTGTGTCCTCTGCTAGGGAGATATTTAAGTAACAAAGCATCCTCATCAGAGTACACTCAGCTATTGCCAACAGAGCCAGCACCGATGGACTGAGTCTGTTCATAACAGCGTGATCTCGAAAGTGCCGTAGACAGCCGCGTGAAGGCATACACTACCTTCCCTCTCCCATACCACTTATTCTTATCTCAGTACTTTTATTTTCTTCATAGCACTTATCATAAGCTGCTAATCATTGACTAATCATTTAACTTGTTTATTATCTAATTGCCCTTCAAGGACACAAATTTAAGAACAGGAACCAAGTCTGCTTTGTTCTCCATGGATCCCCTGACAGATAGCAGGGGCTCAGTAAGGACTTATTCAGTGTTGAATGAATGAGGTACAAAATCCATGATACAATCTTGCTATTCCTTAATAACAGGATTTGACCACATTTGCCAAGATACTTACAATTGCCCATGAACATTTGAATTTCCATAGCCAAATAGGTAGTTTCCCATGCGTGTGGTTTTTAAGATACAAACAAATAAATAAGTTGACATGTGATGCTGAACAAGTGGATGTCTCATATATCAACATGAACTTCCTAAGGGACTTGCGCATGTATACCTGGTAGCCGTGAAATGGATAATCGAGAATGTAAATTCTTTCCAGGTTTGGGAGGAACTTGTGTACCTCTATTTTTCTGGGGAATACCCTCTCACATTTTGTTGTGTTATGTTGCTGTAAAAAATGCATCAGTTTTGTGTCCAAAAAGCTAAGGGGCTGATAGCACTGAAGGCAGAAGGAAAATGAGGTGGCACGAGGGGTATACATTGGGATTCATCATTTGTCACAGATAATCCCTGTGCTGCTTCTATGAGTGATTGATTTCTGCTTCCATACCAGCTTAAAAGATGAGGCCAATTGTGTGTTAAACCTTCCAAAAGCCACCCTGTGAGGATTTGACCCACTCGTCCTTCCAGCCTCCTGTGCACTGGGGCCCATCGCCTGATGACCTGGAGCAACTCATGGAATGGGGGTGTGGAAGGACGGAGGCTCTCTTTCTCTTAGTGACTCCATCAGTTCTGTAATGATAGCTGAACTTGGAGAATAGCCTCTGTTCTGAAAGCGGTGCATATATTTTTACTTTTAGTAAGAACTTGGGGGAGGGGTGCTTTCTTGCAACTATTTTGGACACTGATCTGTGGTCATTGTATTGCTACCTTGGCCTTCCTGAAAAATGACATTGATGGTTTCATTCTCTTTGTTTGAAGCCCTTCTCTGGCTCCCCTGTACTTGCAGAATGAAGTCTGAGGTCTTCACTCCGGCACTCAGTTTTCCTCATAATCTAAATCCAGAAGAGTGTCGTGGTTATAAGCATAGATTCTGGGGTTTGATACCTGATTCTGCCTCTTGGGTGACCTGGAGCAATTATGTCACCTTTCTAACCTCCTGTTTCCTTGTGTGTAAAATGGAGGAAATAATGGAACCATCTAATGGGATTGTTTTGAAGAGTAAATAAAGTTATGCATATAAATAAAGTGAACACGATTGTGCCTAAGATATTATAAAGGCTCAGTTAAAGTTTGTTATTTTTACAAAATCTCTCTCTCCTCATCCAGCAACTGGACTAATTCCTGTTGCAAATGCTGTTGCAAGTACTGAATAATTTACATTTTCCTTCAGACTTCTTTTTCCTCATGCTTTTCCTAGTTCTTTCCTCCACTTTCTCAAGTTCAAATGCTCCCTACCCTCCAAAGCCAGGTCGGAATGTTACCTCTTCTATAAATCCTTCCACAAAAAATAACTCCTCCTTTTCCTGCTCTCTACAGTTCTCAGTGATCTCTCCTTTCTCTAAATTCCCTTGAAGCATTTTCTGAGGTGAAAATGGCAGCCACTTGAACATTCTTCTGGACTCTCACTTAGGTGGCTGAGATCTGGGAGTGTTTCTTCCTTTCTCATGAATCTCTGGCATGGGGTAATGTCAGTCCCCTCTACCATGCTGTCTGGACCCTAATCAATAAACAGAACCACCCTGTGATAATGTCCAGCACACAATAGATGCCTGATAGATATTTATTCAGTGAGAAGAACTTCCTGTGGCTACCATGCACATTGCTCCATCAGAAGACCTCATTTCATCCTAAATTGAAATTCCCAGAAAGTGTGTGTGGTGAGATCTAAGAGCCTTTAAGCATTTAGGTGTGGGAAAGATTTCATGACATGTCAGATATATTTTACGACTTGTGAATTTAAGTTGTTTTGGGGGATTCTATACGTGAGGGCGGAATCTTTTCAGGCCATTAGTTCTTTTCTCCCGACAGCTATCATTTCCACTCGTGGCAGAAGTTGAAAATGTTTGCATGGGAAGAGAATGCTTTGGTATTTGAAAAGATTATAATGAATTATTTTAGTCTTGCCATCTTCTTCCCTCACAAGATGGCAGGAACAAAACGAAGTTCCCTATATTTTGAAAAAAAATGTATTTTTTCAAGAAGAATAGAAATGGGACTGGGGCGGTGCAGCTACCTGTGGTTTTGCTCAACACAATCGATCTAGGCAGGGTGTTGGGTGAAAACAGAAGGGAACTTCCCAAACATGTTATATAGAAGCTAACAGAAAGACTTTTATAGCTAGAACTATATCTGACCAAAGATTATTTTTCCTCAGCAGTCTAAATAAAATAAGCCTTAGACACTTTTCCTGATTATGCAGAGTGGGAAAATTGGGGGGAAAAGCTTGAGTTTTCCTATTTTTGAAATTCAGGAGATCTTAGTTACAGTTTTGTCTTCTCCACTCACTGGTTGGGAGAGCTTGGCCAAGTTGTTTTCTTTCCCTGGGCCTCAGTTTCCCCATCTGCAAAAGAAGGGTGTGGAAAGGTCTCTTGCACTTGTGTTTATCAGTAAGCCTTGATATGATGCCATCAGGTTGGAGGCACTCACTTGTTGAATGAGGAAGGCAGAACTCGCTTCATGTGTCATTATGAAGAACGTGCCCTGTCCTGGGTTCACAGTGACAGAGGGCCAACTGCATGTACTCATCCAAACAGGCCTCCCAAACAGGACTGATATGGGCTGAATTGTGTCCCCCCAAGTTTATACCCCTCAGTACCTCAGAATGTGACCATATTTGGAGACAGCATCTTTGGAGATGTAATCAAGTTAAAATGAGGTCATGAGGGTGGGTCCTTAACCCAATGTGATCGGTGTCCTTATAAGAAGAGGAAAAAGGACAGACATGCACACACACACACAGTGGGAAGACAGCCATTTACAAGCCAAGGACAGAGGCAGAGGCCTCAGAGGAAACCAACCCTGCTGACACTTTGCCTTGGATTTCCAGCCTCCAGAACTGAGCATGTAACTTTCTGTTGTTTAAGCCACCCAGTCTGTGGTACTTTGTTATAGCAGCCCTAGCAGACTAATACAGGATCTCTCTGTGCTTAGTAAGAGAAAATAGGAATTCTATTGTGATGGGGGAGAATGCCAGGAAAAAATTGGGGTGAGAGGTTAGAGTTTGCAGGGTCACCCCTAAAGTTTTGTTTCTTAAGTGCCCCATCTATGGGCCAGAAGTTGGACATACATTCACTCATTATTTGGGGGCAGGGAAGAAAACAATTGTTTTCTGTGCTGTCCTAGGCTCTGAAGATGCAGTAGTGAATGAGCAAGTGTCTTCCCTCCCTCTATAATCTAGTGGTGGATAAAGTCAGCACCCATGACAATTGCTAAGAGGCAGAGAGGAGCCTGCTGAGAGAAGGTACAACAGGCTAAACTAACTTAGTCTGGGGGTTGCAGAGCCCTTGTCTAAGAAGCTCCGAGGGAAGAGCGGATTAAGCAAGGGAAGGAGGAGGCGGCGTTCCGGGGGAGAGTGAGTGTGAAGGTGTGGAGGTATGAGCAAGGGTCTGAAAGCAGCCTGAGTGACTGCCATGCAGAGACCAAGAAGCAAGTGCAACAAGAAGGGAGTGGAAATTGAAGCCAGTGAGTTAGAAAAGATAAGCAGCATCATACTTTTTGTGGTGGAAGAGACCAAGACTAGGACTGGGATTGAATCGTCCAACCCATTCAGCTGTGACTGACTGCCAATCAACCATTCTCCTATCATGCAAAAAGTAAGCATCTTTTCATATTATTAAATTATCTTGGAAAACATGGTATGAAAGGCTAGACCCTATCGACCATTCTCTGATCTCCGGGATAAACAGCCAGGGCATGTTCAAGCCAATCATATGCAATTTTTTAGAATTCATGGACAGAGCAATCTGGCCAGGACAACTTAGAATTTAAAGACTAGGACCCTCAGAGTGCAACCCCTGCCCCTGCTCTTCTAGGTCCCATTTTAAGTTCTCTTCACTTTCCAGAAATGTTGTGGCCTACAAAGAAGAAAACCCAAATGAGAGGGTGGTTAGGAGTGATCATAGAAATGTCAGACGGCTCTGCTCAGAAAAAATGAGAAAAGGAGAGATTGATTCACAAAGACCAGTTTAAAAGGCTCTTCTTTCAGCAAACTATGAGTTGTCATTTCTCCACTTCTACCAGGTTCTCACGCTGCAGAGCTTTTAGGGAGGTAGATCGATGTCTGCTACTCTGCCCCTAAGCAGTATATTCCATCTACATCATCCCCTCTGCTTGGCATTTCTACAGTGGCTGCATGGCTTTCTCTCTGTTTCTCCCCTAGTGTCATTACTCCTCTCAAAACTCCTTCCCAACCCCACCATTGGTAGTTGTGGAACAGGAGAGAGATTGTGTGATAACTCCTGCTGGTCATCTTCAAATGCCAGACTTGAAAAAATGGCTGTGCTTTTTGAATAAGGCTTCCAGAGTTGGGGTAATTGTGAAAATGCACCCCACTGAACTATAAAGAATAGGTACACATCTTCATGGAGGGTATTCATGGCTACTGAAAGCTGATATATGCCCAGACAACATAAACTGTTGTGTTGTGTGTTCAGGATAACACCTTGGGGGGCTGAACACAAATCCAAACAACCCGAGATTACAAGTAGCACAGACCAAGCAGATGTCCTCGGTTGTCTGATTTCCACAAACTTGGAGTGAAGTTAAGGCAAAATTTCCCAGGCCTTAATATGGAGGAAAAAAAAAAAAAAAGAAAGAAAGAAAGTAAGAAAGAAAGAAAATTCAAGAAGTGCAGTCTGTTTCTCAAATCAACCAAATGCCAACTTGCCCTCTGCAACAGTCCAAAAATCTATTACCAGACAAAATAAAATTTAACCAGGCAGATGCATCTGTTTCTAGCAAAAACTTATTATTCACTTCAAAGTCAAAGTTGTGAATGACTTCATTCATTCAACAAATCTCTGTTGATTTTTGGATTGTCCAGTGTTTTTCGTTGTGTACAGACTGCTTATCTCAATTTATGTAACTAATGGGAAGCTAACTGTAACTTACATGGTCTGTGGGGGAATCTGATTGGAATTAAGATATTTGTAAGGAACTAAGATATTTGTGGTCATTAGAATCTTTCACCAGAAGATGGAATCTGAAAACAGGCTTGGATAAATTTCTCAATGATAAAAGCACCATGAAGTGTTATGGCTACCAATATACTTGTTAAGAGCAGAACTGGAAAAATGAATGTTTTCTGTCAATCTCTTCTTGCTATCATAAATTTCTATTATCAGGTATTAGTCCAGTTAAAATCTGAAGGGAATCCTGTAGGAATAGAGTCTAGATTCAGAAGTATTTTGTATGAGGTTATGTGCTACAATGTCTTTGAACTGTTTGACTTTTGGAAACAGAAGGGGTGCAATATGTAAGTTTGGGGGTAGATGTTTCAAAGTACGGCTTGTTCTTTATTACTATTCCTAGCCCAGTGCCTTGTTACAACACTAAAAAAGACAGAATTCTGTCTAAACAAGTAAACCAGAAATATTTGTATATAGTGTGCAAGGGACAAGTTGAACAGAGGATTAATTTGTATTTTTAAACCCCACAAAATCAGTTACAGTTTTCCAAACATGCACTTTCTATTTCCTTGACACCACAGACACCAAAAGAAACCTGAACTAACTGCAGGCCACTGACTGGGATAGACTTAAGCAATTAGGGCAATCTCCCATCTGCTTAATGTTTGTGTCACATATTACCACAGCTGAGATTCTACATTGAGGCCCCAGGGCTTAGAAATGTTTATCAAGCTTCTCTTCCAAACTACTCTTATCTCACCAGGAAGGCACTCCCCTAGTGATTATGTGTAATGGCTAAAAAAAAAAAATTTTAATTGGGAGCAAAGCTTCATTGGGGGACTGTAGTCTCCTCATATGACCCAGCCGCTCCCTTTCATCTGTACACAAAAAAACTTGTTATAATTTCTCCTCTACCTCAGCTTCCTATTTAGTTACTCAAGTTTTATAGTAGCCTCTTCCCCTTTATCTGATTGCCTCCAGAATCCCCAGGTCCTCTGGAAGTCTTCTTCCATGTCCTTGGAAACACTGTGATCATGGCGATTTATCTCTTCTGCCTAGGACACCCTCTCTCTGGACATTAGCTGTGGACCTTGAAGGTCATCTTTTAATTCAAAGCTCACTAAGCTTTGAAGGTTGAGCTCCCCAAACAGACCAGGGCCCTTGGTCCCTGTGCTTCCGTGCGCCGTTTCCTCCTCTTGGTGTCGTTTTCATACTGGATGGGCCTTTATGTAGATGTCTGTCTTCTCCACGGCTGTACCCTGGAGAGCACAGGCAGGATAGGCTCATTTTTATGCCCCCAGTGCTTGACATGCAAGAAGTAAAATGCCTTTCAAAGAAGGAACTCTTCTATTGCTGGATATCCATGTGATAGATGATTATATAGCCTTTTATACCATGTTTTACAAGATAATTTAATAATATGAAAAGATGCTTACTTTTTTGCATGATAGGAAAAAAAATAGTATACAAAACCATACATACCATAATTCTAATTCCATATTTATGAAGGCATATATTTTTATAATTATATGTATATATACCCCCCCACACACACATATACACACACAGAAGGAAAAAGACTAGAAAGAAACATACCAAAATTTCACCTGATTTTCCTGAATTGTGGAATTTTATGCTATTTCTTAATACTGTACATACTTTTCTCTAAATTTTCTATGGTGAAACATGTATTGCTGTTATAATCAGAAGAAAAAAAATAGCATTTTTAAATGAACAGCAAATAGGAACCACTTATGATGTGGGTTGGTGGGGAAGACAGAATAAAATTTGGTGAAATCAAGCATTGTTAGTGTGTGTGATGTTCTAACAAGAGGGAAAATAAAAGTTATATTTTCGTTAATATTCATAGTGACCTTTTCAGTTTCATCAGTCACATAGGAGATATTTAAACCAATTTGCCTATTTGGACATAGGTAGTAATATATTTTTAAATCAAGGGCTATTGAAATCACAAAGGTATGGAATTAGGCATGAAACTCTTCTCTGACAGTTCTTCAGGGAATTTATCCTCCTTGCACCCCCGCCCCCAGGAATGATTTACAGGAAAATTGAGATTAGATTAGTTAGGGCATCAGAACAAGTCTTGGCTCTGGACGATGAGGTATAGCTTTAAAAAGTAGATGAGAGAAATGATTAAAATGTGGGACTAACCCGGACAGTTAAAAAAAAAAAAAAGATCGAGGCAGCATTTTCCCTCTTACCTAAGCCTGTGGCATTAAATGCCGTATTAAGAAACCTTTCTTGGAAAGATCATGAGACCCTACCCTTTTCCTTGCTCTGCACTCTCAGGAAGGAAGTCAATCAGTCAGGCAAATGAGGTGGCCAGCCTGGTACTGTAGATGCCTCTTTAGCTAGCAAATAGTTCAGTGGTTAGTCTTGGGCCTTGTAGTCTGACAGCCAGGGTTGAATTCTAGGCTCTGTTACCTGGAACTGAGTCTGTTTCTCCATGTGAAAAATGGGAATGTGAAAACCTGCTCTACAGAGCTACTAAGAATTCTCATAACACAGGTCAAATGCTTGGCAATATGTTCTACTGGCTTTCACTCTGACTCCCCACCCCTGCTTTTAACATTTTTATTTAGTTTCCTATTTTTTTCTTCTGCAGCTTCAGTTTCTTCCAGTTGTTTGTATGCAGCTGTTGTCACAAACTTTGAAGGGTTGTCTTTTACTTTTTCCTCTCTTTGGCTTGCTGCTATCTCCAGATATTGATCTCTGGTGTGGGTCTTAAATTAGACCCTGAACCCCGTGGCTTCCCTGGTGGGCGGTGCCTCCCTTTCCATTTTCCCATCTCGAGTGCCAAATGTGCTTTTGGGCTGCTCTCCTTGTCCAGATTTAGCTTGTGGACCATGATAGAGTTGGAGAACTATAAGCTTTCATCATACAGCCTGACTGCAAGTCCCATTTCTGTTCTAACAGCTGTGTGATTTCAGGCAAGTGGCGTGGCTCTCTGAGGCTGAGCATCCACTACTGTATTCTCTTCTCTAATGTGGCACTCACCTCCCAGGCAATCGAGAGGATTAAATGTAAATGATTTATGGGAAGCTCCTAAAAGAGGGCTAAATACACAATACAATAAATGTTTCTCCCTCTGCTTCCTTCGTAAGTTGCTGCTGTAAAAATGTAGTCCTGCCTGCATGTAATCACATGGTTTCTTTTCCTTCTCTCATAACCACCATGTCTTCTGTTTGTATTAGCGAGACATGCTAATATGCAGACTGATACATTAAAATGCCACCTGATTAATTCAGAACACCCCCCCTTATTAGGAACGCATGGTCATTCTGTCAGAGCCCAGGCTGAAATTTACCTTGTCAGTATAATCACATGGGAGACAGGGAGGGAGGGAGGCCTAGGTGGACAGACAAGGAGAGGCATAGCTGACCCAATGTGTGCCCAGAGCTACTTTCATGACGTGCATGATATTGGTTTTGCTTCATACTAAGTCACATGTAACTGACAAAATGGGGTATGTTGGGAGAACAATTGCATTTATTTTTTTAAAAATCCACAGCATCTCAATGTCTTATGGCATCCATACAGACTGGCAGGGGCTGGAGGAGACAAAGGACTTTCTAAGTATAAATGTACCCGAACTCCACAAATTTGGTGACTGTGTGAGAGCCACTTGTGCCTGGCTGTTCTGGGTGTTTCAGGCACGTCAAACACCACCCTTGCAATTGCTCAGTTATTGGAACTTTACATTTCCCCATTTGAACTTTGGAGCTAAACATTGAGTTTGTCATTAATTTTATATGAGCTTCCCATGGCTTCCTGCTAGGGGAAGAATGCGTTTGGAATGAGCTCCTTTGCAAAATCTTCAGATTTTTAAATTTTATGAGTGTAACTGAGAGCATAGTATGGGGGAGTTGAAGATTAAAATTTAGCCTGATAGAAACATAGTTTTGATCTTTCTGTCTCCCCGATCCCCAGCGTATAAGGTTTGTTAATGGAGATGAGAGAAATACATTAAGACCTAGAGAAAGTCTTCAGTGTCTTCTCCTGTTAGTTCTCCTTTATGTACTTCCTCTGCCTTCTTCCATGTGCCCTGTGACCTTCGAGAGATGCTCCTCCCGCCACCTTAGAAGGGTGCTGGATGGAGGGAGGGAAAACTGGAAGTGAAGGGACCCCCACCTGGTCACCCACTCACAGAGCTGTATGATATCAGGCCAATGATTACTCCTATGGGTCTTAGTTTTCTTATCTGTAAATTGGAAAGAATATCTAACTTACCAGACTGTTTTCAAAATTAAATTAAAACCTCAGTTTCTCGGGATCTATAGTATGAAATAGTGCCCTGAAATATACCAATAGTCAAATGACAGTGGAAAATGCTGTCTCCTTTATATTAGTACCGTCAAGGCTCTGAGGAGTTTTACAAAACAAGAAACTCATTTAGTTCTGTTATCTGTGCTGGGCAATGCTGAATGAAGGAATTACTTCCCTCGCCATCTCCTTACTCTTACTACGTACTTGAAGTTCCCAACTAAGAGTACAGAAAGAAGCAGCTGATATCAGTGCATAGGGGAGGGGGAAGGGGTAGGCGCAGAGGAACTATGTCCACACCGGATTAGATCAAGTCCTGCACAGGTTCTGGATGGTGATTCTTAAAAATCTATCTTTAAAGAAACATTTTTCTCTCAGCTAATCCCTTTTGAATAAAAAAAAAAAAAAATTCAAAAGACCTATTTGCAAGCAGGGTGAGAGCGAAAAAATTGAGGTGAAGAAAGCATTTTCAGTTGTAGTTAGAATGCATCAGAAGTAGTTAAATTCCCCTTTTCTGTGAAAGGAAAGGCAGAAAGTATGGTTTTTTTCTGGCAAGTGTTAGAGATACAATTCCCCCCCCAATGGTAATAATAACAAAGAAAAAAACTGCCTTGGAAAATGAATACAGAGGAAGAAAGCAAACAAGGGTTGACTGTTCTGTCCTTAGCAATTAAATGAATGAATGAATAAATAAATAGAAACCACATGAGAGAAAATATAAACTTTGGTATTGTTTGCAACGGAATGGAGACAATTCCTTTTTACCAATCACACAGCCACATTAGAAGCATTGATAATCAAACATTGCATTTGTTTTTATATTCATGGCATCAGTTCAATTTCTCATTAATTGAATGGGCAAATTAGAGAATGCCTGTTTTAAGAAACTGCTCCAAAAATAACCTTGTAAAATCAGGCTAGAGATATGCCCTGAGGGTGGCAGGAAGCAAAAGGGAAAATACCAAATTGGAAAATCACCTAAAATAGTCACTTCACTGGTATAGGTGATATAACCTCTATTATCAATCAGGACCTAGTTTGATGTCTAATTTCACTGGCTGTTTAACATCAAATTAAATTAAGTATAAATGAGAAAATACTTGGCTAGGGAAAAAAGTACTCCACCATGTTGCTTTTTACCAACTGAAAACCAACCCATTATCACCGACAGGGAAAAACGAGCTCCAATATTTTACTGGAGAAGAAAAAAGTAAAAGGGATTTTCCTCCCCAAACTGGCCTGGCAAAAGATATTATTGAAAAAAAAAACAAACCTGGATTTCCCAGTGCTTGCTATATATTCAGAAGGACTGAGTTGTTTTCCTTCATTTATTCCACCAATATATTTAAGTGCCCATCCTGTGCCAGGTTCAAATCCTTGCTTTGTAGAACAAATGATGGCTCCTGCCGGCGGCTGCTTCAGTGCCACCCTTTCAGGGCTTGCAGACTTAGCAGCGAAGGTGTTAGCTCGATGGTCTAATGCTCTCTGCATATGTTTGAGGACAAGAATTCCCCAACAGGAAATGCCCAAGGTTGTGTCTCCAGTTCTGTTTCCTACGTGTATACTCGCATACTCGGCAGACACTTTCCTGACCCTCTGGTCTGCCCTTGTGTTAAAATTGACCGTGGGTAAAGGGGAACTTGAGGATATACTGCATAGGTTGTTCGGGACTGTAGGAGAGGAGCTCTGCTGGGGCAAGAGTGGTTGATGGCGTGCAGAGTGCTGAACGGGAGGAGAGTCTGACCTGGGCAAGTGGTAGGCCTAGCCCAGGACGCAGTTTTCCCACCAACAAATGAAGGCTGTGGGAAGGATTGCTTTTAGCTCAGATATGGCTTGGTTGTTTTTTGTTTGTTTGTTTTCTGTTGCAGTTCACTTGTTTCTGCCATCTGAAATTCTCTTTTTCCCCCTCTTAGAAGTGGGAAGGAAAGTGACAATATTTTTTTAAGTGACTCACAAGACAAGGAATTGGACTAAGAAAAATATCCCTCAGCCTGGCTCACCCAGACCTTCCTTCTGCTCCCTTTTCCTTGCTTTTGCTCATCTGGTACCTGCTTCCTCTTAGTCCGTTTTTACACTCTCATCATCCCTGGTGTGACAGCGTGTCCCCGGCAGCAGCTGCTACCTGAAACGCCTTTTTAAAAAATTTCTCTGCTTTATCAATTCGAATTTTCAAGTAAGTCCTTTGTCCTCTACCTGTACTTCCAAATCCCCTCCCTCTACCCTTTGTGGAACTGGTCTTCAACCTAAACCTAGCTCCTTCTGTTCTAAATTTCACACACACATTTCCTGTGTAGTTTTGAAACACTTAATTCTGCAAAAGTGTCTACGTATATTATTTGTATGAAAAATGCCAACCATATAGAAGTTGTTCTGTTTTCTATTAATCATTTACTTGTCTCAGCAGGTATCTCCACACTGATATATAGACTAATATGGGTCTAAGCATATAGACAACTGTTAGAAAAGGAATAACATATAACACATTTCAGAACACTCCATAGTTCTGTGTTTTATACTTTGATGTAGGGTGTTACAAAAAAAAAAGTTTTAATAAAACCTTTACAGAAAAGGAATATGGCATATCTGAATGTATAAATGTATGTGTGTGATGTGTGTGTGTAAATATATACATTTAAAAAATCATATTTAATTATGCATGGGATATAATAATATACTTTTTTCCTTCATATGAACTCCCCTCTCCTCCTTCCCCATTAGGTTCTGGTCAATAATACTTAGAATACAGAAATTCTGTTCATTAAAAGAACTTAATTAAAATAGATATTTCTTCCCTTAATAAAAGAATTCAGTACTTTTTAGGGCCTAGCTTTAAAAAGCAACATGCTATAGCTGATTTATTTTGGTTGTTGTTTTTATGGATGCGAAAAATATTACCACTGCAACTAGCAAGAACTATAAATGATACATTATTGCAAGGGTTCTAAAAAAATCAGAACAAAACTAATTTATTATAGTTCTGTCTTCATCATACACCACATATTGTTGGTGAGTTAAACACAACAAAATTATTGTCTTTTCTTTTTAAAAGTGTCTACTAAAGATAAAAAGAATAAGGTAACAATTAACATGTAGTTTGTTACATTAAAAAATCTGATATACATATTTCTATTGCCTGTTAGCTTGTTCTAAGCCTCTTAAACTATTACAAAAAGAAAAAGTCATTGTTCAAAGGCAAACGTTCAGTTCAGTTGATACAACATTACAGTACAGTCAACTAACATCATTCAATGAAGGTAACAAGTCTGGCCTTAGTTTCTTGAGTTAAAAGTCTGTAGACCAGATTGCTACAAAAAGGTTCAATGCTGCTTCAAAACTGTATGTTAGCTTTTTGGAGGACATGGTGCTTTCTACTGATGGCTTCAGAAGGGGTCATGCTACTGCTAAAAGCACAGGGGAACCCCAACCTGTCATTAATCATTTTATTGAGCATTCTAGTTAGAACAGCATTACTGAGTTTAGCACAACTAAAATAAAATAATAATAATATAATAATCATAATAATGATAAGAATAAAAACCAAACAGCAACTGGAAGCCTAGAGTCGCTGCCAGCTGTGTCAACCCCTTGCGATACGCTATACTAAAAAAATTTGAAATATCCACCCGTCCTCTCCACTCTGCCACAAACTAGCAAAGTCAAAAATACAAAAGTCTTCAACTTGTTACTTTTGCAGAATAAAGCAAAAACGTCTTTGTGCTCCTTACTACCAGAAGCAAAATATCCACTGAGTTACCACATGTAATAGCTTCTGGATGTGTCCACCTGGGTTGGCTTGGTGTCTGCAGAACAATCTTTATCTTTCTCGCTGTCACCTTCCCAGAGGTTAATGAGGGGTGGGTACAGCTCATTTAGCGGGATTGAAGAGGTTTTCTGCATATACTTCTTTAATGAATGGTGGTAGTTTTTTCTCTTAAATCTTTTAGCAATGTACACAGAAATGGACGCAAGGCTGATGACGGCAAACATGGAACCCATTACGGCAGCAAGGGCTGTGCTGGTTTCTTGATCAGAGATGTCCAGTGCGAAGGCGGCATTTTTGGTTGTAACATTTACGCAGGACTTCTGGGTCTGCTGATGAATGCTGGACACTGTGAGACACACTTCATAATCTGTGGAAGGCTGCAGATGTGTTAGGTTGTATTCATGAACATCTACCGGGACCCTGGCAGTGTATGTTATGTGGGGGTTGTCAATCTTCATGGTGGCAAAGGACCATTTTAAATTTGACATCATGACATTGGAATTAACTTTCCAGGACACTAAAATGGAATGAGATTCTGTCTGCTTGACATATATTTTCAACACCTGGCTACCATCCAGAAGGGTTCCATTAACCTTAATTGTTGCCACTCGAGTGTCTGCCCCTTGGACATTCTGGGCAACACATGTGTAGCTTCCTGAGTCTTCAATTTGTATATTAGATATTTCCAAGGTACCTTCACTACTTAGCTTGTATTTATCTGAAAGGGTTTCGACAGTTATCTTATTTCCAATGGGAGTGACCCAGTAAATCTCAGGTTCTGGCTCAGCCATGGCCCGACAGTCTAGGAAAACCGTCGTGCCGATATCCATGTTTAAATGACTTGGGAATGTGTCATAAGGTATCATTGGGAGGCACTGTTCACCTGAGTCCTGGATTAAAACTTCCTTCACCTGGTGCCCTCTATATTCGGGTGGCATGGCACAGTACATGGATAAGGGCTCCATGAAGCGGATGTTTGTTTTGTTGGAGTTGATCCAGTGGATGACACAGTCGCACCTTAGGGGATTGCTGTGGATACTGATCTCACGCAGATTGGGAAGGGATTCTACTGTCTTTTGGTAAACGGCATTCAAGGCATTGTTGTTCAGCATCAAGCTTTCAAGGGCAGGGACACTTCGAAAAGCCAAGCGGTGGATGTAAGACAGTTTGGGGTTATTGGTGGCTTCTAGCTTTGTGAGTTCAGGCAAGTTATCCAGGGCATAGCGGTCGACAGAAACTAGTTCTCCCATATTGTTGATTCCCAGTTCTTTTAACCGAAGCATGTTTTTGAAGTCCCCTTCTTGGATTTTGTGAATAGGGTTTTTGTTGAGATCTAAGAATTTCAAATTTGGAACTTTTTGCAGGGCAAGTTGAGGGACCTTGACCAGTTTGTTATCATAAAAAGACAAGCTCTCGAGGCTATCCAAGCCCACCAAGGCATTTCCAGGAATATCAGTGAGATACATCCCTGCCAAAACTAAGCTTCTCAAATTTGAGAGTGGTTTGAAGTTCATATCCAGAATTCCAATCACAGGGTTTTCTCCAATCATGAGAATTTCTAGGTTGGGTGTGGAATCAAACCAGCGACTATCAATAACTTTCAATTTGTTGGAGTTCAGGTGGAGCCTTAAAAGATTTTTTAAGCCTGAAAACGCATTAGCAGAAATAGTGCTAATCTGGTTGTGGTTGATGTAGAGTTCCTGAAGGTTGCTGAGGTCCTGAAGACAGTAATCAGTCATCTCCATAATCTGATTTTCCTCCAAATGCAGAGTGGTGAGCTGGGTTAGGTTTGCCAGCCCTACCTCCTTAATATTGGTAAAATTGTTTTGGGAGAAATCTAGTTCAGTCAAGTTGAAAAGCTGCTGCAGCTCATCCACGGTCTTTGCGATGTTATTGCTCTGTAAGAGAAGCACTTGTGTGTCACTAGAAAGGTTGCTGGGAATCCTCGTTAAGCGGAGATCATTGCAATCAACAGTGGTGGCTTCTCTGTATGTCGACTGCGGGGTAAACCAGGGACGAATTTCACATACACAAAGTTGCGGACACTCACTATTTTGTATGGAAGACTCGGTTAATGAAGTCATCAGCAAGCCCAGGACCAACTGGCAGGCTGCTACAACAAAGCTCATCCCAGCCATGCTGGCTCGCTGAGCAAACTCAACTCCTGACTTGTAAGGTTTAGCAAAATGTGACCACTGTACGGTGACAGGTAGGACAGCAAGCAGAAAATGTAAACATTCAGGCAGTCTCAGTTGAGATGTGTAGAATTCCAGAGTCCAAAGGGGTGGTCTTCTGGAGTTTCCAAAAGCCAGAAAGCAATTTGGAGTCTTTTAACTGTGTCTCTTGGGTCCAGGCATGTGCACAGATGTGTGGCATGAGTTACTTCAACCAGATCAAAGTCTGGAGATGTCCCTGAAAATTAGATGAGGACAGATGTTATGCTTATTCCATATACTTTCTACATTATAGCCTTTCTTCTCATTACTAAAAAGGCATAGTCACTCACAAATCTAATAACAGAAATGTTCAAAATTCATTCAAAGTAACTAAATAAGCATTTAAATTGCAGAACACTCTTACTACCCCACTTGCTACACTAAAACAAGTTGTAATGTTCCTTCACTTTTACAATTAAATTGGAACTGCACGTGCTACTAGATAAAGTCATTAAACACACACACACACAAATGCACACAAATACACACATTTCCTAGGAACACTCAGAAAAGCCCATAGATGCCATTTCTTTAAAAACAAATATGACTTCAGAAACTACATATATTTCTGGCCCCCCCAAATTAAAAAGTCATTCCTAATAAAAGTAAATCATGAAAGGTAGTTTATTAAAGGCACAAAGCTCATTTTTAGTTATTTATTTTTTAATTAACATGTCATTTGTTTCCAGGAATTCTTTTGTTTCCAAATAGTACACTGTGTAGATGTATTCAGCCAATGCCTTTCTAGCTCAATTATTCCTATGCAAAAGTTAATTTAACATTAACTACAAAAGGAAAACACCAGTTTTTCCTGTATTCTTTTTTTTTTTTTTTTTTGTCCTTTTTGAGACTGGCCGCACCGCACTCAGCCAGTGAATGCGCTGTGAGTGCACCAGTCATCCCTATATAGGATCCGAACCCGCGGCGGGAGCGCTACTGCGCTCCCAGCGCCGCACTCTCCCAAATGCGCCACGGGCTCAGCCCTTTTCCTGTATTCTAATAGCCACATCTAATCTTGACTGAATAAAATAATAAAAGGGCTCTATTTCACCATACCACTGGTATTCATTAGAAACACAAATATACTATTAAGTTTATACATGTATATGTATCTCACATACATGATTTCATTAACCTCATGGGAATGTCACTGGCCACTTAGCTGTAGACCATGGATGTGTTATTTAACCTCTTGAAGCCTCAGTTTCTTCAACTATAATACTAGCAATGGTCCTAAAATACCTCTCTCAAAGAATTGTTGAGAGAATTAAAGAAATCCATGTAAAGCTCCTAGCATAGTGACTGACAAATATCAAATGCTTATAGAAGTTAATTATATTTATTATTTATTATCTTCTTCTTATATCTCTCATCCATTTTAGTTTTAGCTAAATAGTGGTTGTAAGAGGACAAGTTAAAGAAGGCCAGCTGAGGATCTTTGATTTTATTAACCATCATCTACTGGTTTTAACAAGATCCTTGAGGTCAGATATGTATTGCTCACCTGCTCATAAAGGTAATATTGGTGGTTAATGGTTCTAGTTTTCTGGATCCTAATCAAGTATAAAAAACCATTATGGATCCAGTGTTTGTCTTGCTTTTCCAGTAACTTGCTAAGGTGTTAAAAGTTGTTTCGTTACATTTGTCTTGCTATCATGCACTTCAACTTTGAGTACTGAAGGAATTTCAGTGACTAGTGTTTTTGGGGATTTTTTTTTTAACCTTCATAAAAATACTATAAAGATTCAATAAAATAGAGCATATAATGTACTTAAAGCCCAGTGTTCAACACATAGCAAGCTCTCAATTCATGTTAGCTGCTATCACCATCTATTTACTTTGTAAAAATGGTTATCCTTGTGATTGACCAAAAAATATAATAATTCAAATAGCTAATACTAGAAGGTATATATTTAAGTCATATTTTAGTGGAAAGAAAGAAAAGTCCAACAACTTTTCTTTTGTTTTACAAAATATGCAAATCGTGTTACTGATCTAACAAGGTAAAAATCACCTAGTCTGGATTCTGGCAAGTCTGCGGTAGGAGAAGGAAATGAATATGTTGCATGATACCAGAAGATTGCTAGTTTCTGGGGAGAAACACATTTGGTATTCCTCTCTCCCCCACCCCCCAAATCTGGTTACTTTACCATTTATTATGTATTTATAAAATTTTTCAATAATATAAAACTACCCGACTCTGACTTTTATCAAGAAATTCTATAAAATGAAAATGTACCTCAGAGAATAACATTTTCTGAATATTATTAACTCCATACATTTATTCCAGTCTTGTTTCTATTTAGAGTAATCCGAAAACAGGTGCAATGGTCACAAGAAATGTTAAAAAAATTTTGGCCACAGGTTATTTCTTAATCTTAATTCAAAATAGAAAACCAAAAGAATTAATCTCCCTTTAATAACTCTGAGGTGGGATTTCAACGAATTTTTATGTTTTGATTGAGTTTAAGGAAATGTACCAAGTAGTAAAATACGTATTAATATTATATGAAAGACTCCCACCGGCAACAGTCTATTACTATTGAAAGATAACTTTTGTGGATTGCAGTTTAAATATTACCATGGGTAATACCCCTATTTTAGTTTAAATTACATAATTTGAGATAATTGTACTGAAATATTCAAATTTCTCTTTGATGCATGCATACACCTCTTTAAACAAACAAATCACAGAACTCAGAATGTCAAATATCATAACAAACACAGAGGTAAGATATTTTCCGCTCCCAAACCTGAATTTGACTCCTTTGGGAGCAAAGAATGAAACTTCCTTCACTCAAAAGGTGTTTAAGATTTTTATATTTGTATTCCATTCTGAATTCTCTTTAGCATAATTCATCAGCCTAATTTTCAAATGTGACATTATACATAGAACAAAGCTTCATCACATACTTAAGCCATTTTAGATGTTTAAAATGTAGGGCATTTCTTGGGAGCTATTCACTAACAGTGTTTAAAGGTAAATGCATTATCACAACAAGAAAAGAGAATTAGAGACCAGTATCCCTGGTAAATATTGACGCAAAAATTCTCAACAGAATATTAGCAAACTGAATTCAATGGCACATTAAAAAAATTATATACCATGACCAAATTGGATTTATACCTGAAATGCAAGGAAGCGTCCATATATGAAATTCAGTCAATGAATATACCACATTAACATAATGAAGGATAAAAAACACATGATCATCTCAATTAATACAGAAAAAGCATTTGACAAAATTCAACACACTTTCATGATAAAAAGACACAACAAGCTAGGAATAGAAGGAAACTACCTCAACATAATAAAAGCCATATATGAAAAGCCCACAGCTAACGACATACTCAACAGTGAAAGACTGAAAGCTTTTCCTCTAAGATTAGGAACAAGAAAAGATGGCTATTCTTGCCACTTCTATTCAACATAATACTGGAAGTCCTACTCAGAGCAATTAGAAAAGAAAAAGAAATAAAACCATCCAAATTAGAAAGAAAAAAGTAGAATTAATTTTGTTCACAGACGACACGATCTTATATATAGTTAACACTAAATATTCCACAAAAAACCTGTTAAAACTAATAAATGACTTCAGCAAAGTTGCAGCATACAAAATCAACACCCAAATGAATTTTGTTTCTGTAAACTAACTTTGACCAATCTGAAAAGGAAATTAAGAAAACAATCCCACTTCCAATATGTGTTCCATCAAAAAGAATACTTAAAAATAAACTTAATTAAGGGCAAAAAAATTTTCTAAAATTCATGTGGAATCAAGGGACCCTAAATTGCCAAAATAATCTTGAAAAAGAACAATTTTGGAGACCTCACAGTTCCTGATTTCAAAATATACTATAAGGTAACAGAAAACAAGACAGCATGGTACTGTCATAAAGACAGACATAGAGACCAATGGAACACAGAGCCCATAAATAAATCGTTCTGTATATGGTCAAATCATCTTTGACAAAGGTGCCAAGACTACACAATGGGGAAAGGACAGTCTCTTTAACAAATGGTATTGGGAAAACTGGATATCCACATGCACAAGCGTGAGACTCTCATCTTACATGTTATACAAAAATTAATTCAAAACGCAATAAAAACCTAAATGTAAGGCTTAAGCTATATTTAAAAACAAACAAACACTTCTGCACATCAAAGAAAACAATCAAAAGAGTGAGAAGACAATGTACAGAATGGGAAAAAATATTTTCAAATCATATTCATATATAGGGTTAATATTCAGAATATATAAGGAATTACAACTCAACAATAACAATGGCAAAACAACCTGATTAAAACATGGACAAAGGACTTAAATAATTCTCCAAAGAAGACATACAAATGAATAATAAGCCTATAAAAATATGCTCAACATCACTAATCATAAGAGAAATGCAAATAAAAGCCATAATGAGATATCATCTCTTATCGGTTATGATGGCCACTATCAGAAGAGCAGAAAATGACAAGTGTTGGCAAGGATGCTGAGAAATTGGCACCTTTGTGCACTGTGGTTGGGAATGTAAAATGGTGCAGCCATTACGGAAAACAGTATGGAGTAAAATCAAAAATACAATCACCGTACGATCCAGTAATCCTATTTCTGGGTATTTAAAGCAGGATTTCAAAGAGATATTTGTACACCCATTTTCATTGCAACATTAATTGCAAAAGCCAAGAGGTAGAAGCAACCCAAATGTCCCTCAGCAGATGAATGGATAAAGAAAATGTGATGAATATGAACAATGGAATATTATACAGCTTTGAAAAAGAAGGAAATTCTGTCATATGCTACAATATGGATGAACCTTGAGAAAATTCTGAAATAAACCATTCACAAAAGGACAATACTGTATGATTCCATTCATATGAAGTATCTAAAGTAGTCAAAATCATAGAAACACAAAGTAGAAAGGTGGTTGCCAAAGGCTGGGGCAGGGGAGATTAGTGTTTAATGGGTATAGAGTTTCAGTTTTGCAGCACGAAAAGTTCTGGAGATTTGTTGCATAAAAATGTGAATATACTTGTACTTGATACAACCGAACTGCAAACTTAAAAATGGGAGATAGTAAACAATATTACATGATGCTATGGGTCAAATGTGTCCCCCAAAAGTTCATGTATTGGAAACTTAATCTCCATTGCAACAGTGTTAAGAGGGTGGGAAATCCTATTATAATAATTAAACGGTGGGGCCTTTGAGAGGTGATTAGATTGTGGGGACTGTGTCCACATGAATGGATAGATCCACTTATGGAGTAAATGGGTGTGGTTCTGGTGGATTTATAAGGAGGGTAATGCTCAGCCAGTTCTTGCCATGTGACACCTGGTCAGCACGGGACTCTGTACAGAGTTCCCACTAAGAAGGCAGCCCTCACTAGATGTGCCCCCAGACTCGGACTTCCCAGCCTCCGAACTGTAAGAAATAAATTTCATTTCTTTATAAGTTACCCAGTTTCAGGTATAAGCAACAGAAACGGACCAATACAGGTGATATTTACCACAATAAAAAAAGCAAGTCCATTATAATTCAGACTAATTTTGATCACACACAAATTAATTATCTGAAATTCTCAACAAATAAAAAATGACTGGCATAGATTTAAAAAAAAAAAGAAATTGCTTGGTTCTAGAGCTGACTGGCTAAATCTGTCAAATATGAGAAGAAAAAGTCCTGCTAATTACCAGAATGATGTTCCACAAACAAGTCTGGCAGCGTAAACAAACAATACCTTAAATAACAAACAATGGCTTGAAAGTCTCTGAACAGACAAGGGATGCAATTCAAGAGAGGCCCACAAACAATTACACAATTACATTTGATGCTTCTTTTTTTCCAGCAAGATATGTTTGGGACACTCTAATCTGAATATGAAACTCCAAAGGAAATAGACTTCACAGTCATCACCGTCAGTGAACTTGGAACTGACTCTCATCTTCCCCATGGATCATGTTAGATGGGATATTAGTTTAACAAAACAACAATATTTAGTAGGACTTAGGGCTAGGACCCATATGCATTAAATTAATATGGACTCATAATAACAGGATAGTTATATGAATTCTTGTTATTCTAAAAAAAAAAAAAATGAGGCAGCTCTGGGGTTGTAGGAAAAATTCTGTCCTGGGGGATCAAGTGATCTGTATTCAGATTCTGACTTCACTTATTAGATGTCACCTAATGCAAACTATTTAAATTCTGTCTCAGGTTCCATTGCTAAAATTAAGGCTAATTGTACACGCTTCATACATGAAAATTTCGATAACAATGCAATAACATACCAGCAAGTATTCAGCTTAGGGTCTGGGAAAGAGTCCATCACATGTTGGGCCCTTAAATACTTATCTGACTCTCTGGAACTTCATCAAGTTTGCCATTAAATTTCATGTCTACCCTGCTGTTGGGAGAGCTACTGGGAAGTGATGATTGAGCAGATCTCTTTAAGGCTCTTGGGCATCACAGGGGTTTGGTAAAGAGTCATTATCATTATTACTTATCATTTCATTATATTTTCAAACAGTATCATTGGAATTAATACTGTTAGAAATCCAGAGACCAAGTATTGCATTAGAGCTAAATGAAAACCCTATGCAGGCAAGCAAATTATAAAACACAAACCTTCAACCTAGAAATTAACATCATCTCATAGTAGTCAAAGCAATGAAGAATAAAAATTTTGATTCCAAAATGAAGAAAGATGGCTTCTTAGAACATGTGCTTTTATGCATATTTTCTTTGGTGACCAAGTTCATACCATGTAGATAATGTTCAGAAAAATTACTCTTTTAGCTCTCCTGTGTCCAAATAGATCCAGGGCAAATGCAGCATTTAAATTTATTTTCTTTCGGGAATGGGGAGAATGGCATGTTTGTTGAAACAACGTTTCCTTCTGGCTCTATAGGGTTAAAAATTATATTGCCTCAACAAATACTCCCCCAGGCCACTCCCATGGGGAGCAAGGAGCCAGACTCCACTCTGAATTGAGCGCCCAGAAAGATCCCCTGTCTGTGCTGCAGGTACCAGGTATCATTATACTCACAAGAGCTTTAAGCTTTTTGGAACAAGAGTATGACATAGAGTTAAGAGTGTGGCTTCTGGAGAGAAAGACCTAGTTTCAAAGTCAGCTCTGTGACCTTGGGCAAGTTATTGAAGCTAAGTCTCAATTTCCATTTTTAGAAAATGGAGATTATAAAACCTACTTCGCCATGGTGGTGGAAGAAATAGAATGAGTTGTTAAATGTAAAGCCTTTGGCAGAAGGCCTGGCACACAGCAAGTGCCCAATAGACATTACTATTATTATTTATAGGTTTGATGTGTCATATTGAATCTGAGTCTTTTCTATGCATGTTGACCATGAAAGGAAGGAAGGGGTAGTTGAAATCAGTAGAGGGTGCCTTTTTTGGTATTATGAACTACAAGTTCTAAACCTTAAATAATGTAGATGGCTTGTGTGGGTGCAGCCAGAGAGAGAGATTATAACAAATTCTTTAGGGAGGGTATATTTTATTTCTCTTGGGAAAGAAAGAATGCTTTGCAAATATATTCTGAACACTAAATCTGCACGGACTATTTTTAAAGACATTAGTTTCTTGGACTTCTGTCTGGCCCCTGACCCTTTCTGACTCTGAGATTTCTTTCTCCAATCATTTCCCAAATTATGTTCCTGGTTCACACATTACCCAAAGCCAAACACCCTGTAGTGTGTGTTAGTGATTGCAGATGGAAGGTCCATATGGGAGAAAGAGCTATAATCGTCTCCATAATGCATTAAGGAAACACTAAAGTGTATCCCCTTGCGAGGACATAATGGAGCTTGCTGAGGCTCTTTTGCATAAGAAACTGTTCCTGAGAGCCCACATTATTCCTCAGCAGGCAGTGTAGCAGCGTGTGTGAGTGGACCAGGCAGCAGAAAGAGGATATCTGCCAGGGAAGGGATTCTTGATTTTGGCTTCACCACAAACTCCCTGGATGACCTTGAACAAGTCATGTAACTTTGTGTCCTATTTTATTTATCTTAGTGTAAGTGAGTTGAGAGGAAAAGTATTCATAGCTTCTCAGGTCAAAAGGAACTTCAGGAAGTCATCCACTCATTCCCCTGGTGTCGGGGAAAGCTGTAGGAGGGTACTTCAAAACCTTCGTGGAGAAATAGATAATACAAATCTTTCCATGAACTTTTTTGAAGTGACCTTGTACTTCCAGCCATTTTCAGAGGCGTTCTTCCTTCTCTCTCTCTCTTTCTCTCCTTTTTTTTTCCTTTCTTCTTATGAAATTGTTACAGAGGGATGGAGTTTGATTATGCCAAGAATCTCAAAACTGGATGCTTTCCAGGTCTAGGTAGGTGAAGGCAGTTGAGTCTAGCACAGCAGGGAGTAGTGGTCCTGTAAAAAGCTGGGAAGGGCATGTTCTCCAAAAGGCATCCAAAAATGTTTTAGCTGTGCAGGCTGATCAAAACCCATCTGTGTTCTTAGGCCTTTTATGGCCTGTGGCCAGTTTGCATCATAAAATCACCACCTATAATACTCAGCTAAAGGGAATATATGATAACTAGAAGATTAGATATAAATTTTCAAATATTATTGGCAAATACTCCCTATGTGAAAACCTATAATTATACACTGTTTATTATGGCATAAATCTTTGCTCTGAAGAAAGCTTCTTTAGTGCTTTTTTAAAAAAGCATTATTAGAAGGAGGGGGGAAAGAGGAATGGGTAAAGGGTCACAAAAATCAACTACGATGTACACTGAGAAGTTAAAATAAAAAATAAAAAATAAATAAATAAAAAATAAATAAATAAATAAATAAATAAAAGCATTATTACCTCCATGAAAATTCATTTTACATTCCTTTCTTTTGGAAGACCTACTTTTAATGGTGGACAGAACCTTAGAGATCGCCTAGGTGACCTAAATTGACCCAGTTAATTGACAGAAGAGTAAAATAAAACCTGAGCGTCTCAATCCCCAATTCAGCATTTCTTGATCTGACCACTTTAAATTTCTGTGGTGGTTTTTCTGGTTTGCAAAGAAAATATGATTGTCCTTTCCTCCATTTTCTTTTCTTTTTCTCCTTCTCCTCCTTGTGTTTGCTATCATTATTAATAATTAATTAATTATTAGAGACTCAAAAATTCTCTGGTGTTCTTGGATGGATACAGTGATCTTTTGATTTCTCCTTATTTTCCTTCCTCTTTCTGACTGGGGCAAATCCATCACACCGCAGGTGCAGTCTCGGCCAACATCTCTGGGAAGAGCCCAAAGGTGCAGCTGGTCTCCAAGCTGGGCATAAAAGCTGGGGTCACAATTCATTCAGCTCCTAAATGGAACTGGGCATGGACAGCACATTAGCTCTTTCAGGAGGGTTGGCCAGGCATGGTAAACAGGACAGGCTGCACTGGATGGACTTACGAATTACAAAAGGAAATTTAAAAAACAAAAGAAAAATGAAAAGCCAAAAGCCTAGAACCAGCTGGCATGAATCCAAATCCAAGTAGTTGGCTTGGGATGGTCAGGAAGCAGACTCATGGACGAGCTGTGGGGTTAACATTGACCTTGGATTCTGACTTGGCTTCAGGTGATCAAAGGCAAGCAGGCTAGCTGCCCTGTGAGATATACAGAAGCACAAACTGTTAAAGTTGGAGAAGGCCTTAGAGATCTCCTGGCATGTCAAAAATAACTTCTCGTTTTACAGAGCAGGACATTCAGAGAGGTGAGGTCACACATTTCAAGGCCAAGCTTGACTCCCTTCCCAGTCTTCAAACATGCTGTCCTTTACAGAACCCTGCATTGCTTCTCTACTTAAGGGTTAATTTAAATTCATATTCTTTACCACTTGGGCAAAGTCTAAAACTCTTTGAAGGACACTGGCCTTCAGTGCTCCATTAATCAACCATTTATCAGTAGCATAGGAAAACATCACCCAATTTAGGGATAGTTCAGGGGCCTATTTTAATAACTTCCATTTTGACCTTTGGTAGATCCAGGGTGGTATAGATAGCTTAATCGATCATGCTAATGGCCAATTTATTCCAAAAATTATGTAGGTCAGCAAAACAATGTTCATTGATTTTTTTTTAATGTAGCAATGAATTGATCATAATGTTTGATCTATGCTACATAAGCACAGCCAAATCGTAAGTTTAATTTGTAAAGTGCATAAATTAAACTTCTCTTAATTTGATGATGGATCATGTGTTGCAAACTCAAGAGCATAGAAATGCAAATGAAAGAAGCATACGGTAGATTTCAAAAACGAGAAGGAGTTGGATGCGGGCATTCAAGATTGGAGAGGCCGCGTGAATAATATAATAATAATGTAAATGTAGGCAACTTTACTAATAGACTTACTTTAATAAAAGACTTACTATGTACTAACCACTGTACTGAGTCACTTATATGGATATGGTATAAAGTATGATCATGGAGAGGTCAAATCACTCTTCCCAAGTGAGCCAGTAAGTCATGGACATAGGGCCTGTGTCCTAATACTGTCTAGCTCTGAATCCCACCTGGTTCTCAGGTGGTTTGAAACAGCATAGTGCAGAGACGGAGCCCTGGAACAAGAGGTAGGGAATCCATGTCCTTACCTTTGGTTTTGCCTCCAACACAAAACTGTCTTTCCTGCCTATAAATGATGAGGTTGGACTTAAGCTAGATTATGTCTAAGGGCCCCTCCAGCACCAGGACCTTGGGTATTTGATGCTTCTTTTTTCTTTAACAGGATTTCTCCTGTTAAAGACACACATGTAGGCAGCACTCCTTGTGACTGCAAGCAAAACAATTGATCCTGGCTTTTTAAGAGAAACTGTTTTGTTTCATTTTTAAAAAAGAAAGTAAGTCTTAAAAGGCAGACAGGGCCTTTGGTACATAGGTACATACCAGAGTATGGTACTACCAATAGCAGCTGGAACAAATGACATCACCTCTCTGAACCTTGGGTTCCTCCTCTGTTAGAAAGGCATAGTCATTCTACCTGATCTGGATATTCTGAGCAGTAAGTGAGAGGACGTGTCCTGAGCAGTGAATCACAGCAGGATCTCAACAAACAAATTTCCACTGGAGTTCCCAACTTGGACAATTAGAGTCACGCGCTGAAAACCTAACTTAATATCTACTCTTCCAACAAGGAAATTAATGTGTTTCTTGAAAATTATCTGGAACAGCTTTTTTTTTTTTTTTTTAATCTAACACTTACTTGGTGCTTTAGTTTTTCCTTACAACATCCCAAGGATGTAGGTATTATAATTGTCACCTTTTACATTGAGGAAACCAATGCATAGAGATATTAAGTAACCTGTTTAAGACACACAGCTAGAAAGTGATGCAGGCAGGATTCAAACCAAGTCATCCTGGTTCTAAAGCGCATGCTGTAAGAACCACCTCCCACATGTCAAGGGATCATCCCCAAAGCCTTCAGTTTGAATCAAATGCATGAGACTGTCAGTGAAGTATCAGAAGTATAGATAGGCTGCCTGGGAGCATTTATAGCTCTTGAAGGCAATACAGATTCTTCCCAAATGATTTGAGAGTAACAAATCATGGTGAAGACCGACGTATGGTTCATCTGTTTTCCAAATAGCTTGAGTACCACAGAGACATCCTCTATCCCTCAGGTAAGGATAGAGGAGATTTCTAGAACACTAGAAAGATTTTTTGTTGTTGTTGTTGCTGCTGGCCAGTATGGGTAACTGAATCCTTGACCTTGGCATTACAAGTCCCTGCTCTAACCAACTGAGCTAACTGGCCAGCCCTAGAATACTAGAAAAGATTTTAAAACAAAGGCACTTTAGTTTTCACTAAACCTTAAGTAAGAATATGGCAGGTTGCTCACATGTGGAATCTAAAAAAAAAAAAGGGGACACAAGCAGGTGACCTTCTCCCTCAGACAAAACAATGGGCAGGACTCAACCTGCCAACTCCCCAAGTATCACATTATTGCCTTTGAAATCCGACCCTCTTCTTCCCAGCTTATTTCCAGAAAGTATTTGCAAAGGCAATGTCCTTTCTGGAGGTAAGAAAAAAAAGTCACACATTTACTTTAAGAAGACAATACTAATTAAATCTTCGCATTCTGGTTACTTAGGATTTCAATTTTGCAGTTTAATGGTGAGTCTCTTTAATAAAAGATTATTCCTTGCAAGCACTATGTTAAAAAGTGCACGTCCCTACCAAGTGAGGCTGAATGACACCCAATGCATTTCCATATCCCTAGTTGTCTTAAAAGGAAGTGTTGCAAACAAGTTAAATCCTCACCAAAGAAATAGAAAAATATACCAGGAGATGGGGATCTAGCAAAACATTTATATATCCATCTCAGTTATTCTGTGTGCAAAGATATAAATAATAAGCTGAGGGAATTAAACTGTTAGTCCAAGAAAGAGAGAAAGCATCCTTTCCAGATAATAAAGTATTTTCCAACCTTGCAGAAATTTCCCATTTTTTATATATTAATGTTCGTTGCTGGGTAGTTTTGGCTAAGTAGCAATCATAAGGATAATAGCTCTTATTATGCAACATACACTGCACTGACTGCTTTACATAAATTATTTCATTTAATACTCACAACCCTATGAGGTGGGTGCCATTGTTTCCTGTGTTAGTGGATGATGAAGTGGAGATTCAGAAAAATGAAATAACCTGGCAAAGGTCTCGGAGCCAGGGCAATAGAGTGGCGGAGGTTTTATATGAATCCAGACATCTGATGCTGGAGCCCGTAACCCTCTTCTATCTCAACCTGTCTGGATAGAGTCCTTGTCAGTATTTCCATCTGCCAGTAAGAGAGTGTGAATCTCATGGAGCAAGGAACCCACTTCTGTCTTGCTCACAGTGAGTCATCCCAGGGCCAGGCAGTAAATAAATAAATAGTGGACACTCAATAAATAAATCAAGTAACTAACTGAATCAATTAAAATGTGCTTTCCAGGTGCCAAAATATGACAATAGTTCTATGCCTGCAAATATTAATGGTCCTGTGGGTCTCTTCTACATTTGGAGTGATACAAACCTGTTCTTTTAAAAGCCTTACTCTTAAAAAAAAAAAAAGCAAATTCAACTTAGCATAAATCTATTCCCCTTACATCCTAATGCTGTGATTGAGAAAAACCTGCTCTCTGATCCACCCTTTTCTCTAGACTCTGATGAAATCTGGAGTTAGTCTAACTGTAGAAGAGATCCAGTAAAATCACACTAATTAGATCAGATTAATTGAAATTAAACAAATACTCAGTGAGTGCTTACTGTGTCACAGGGCCACAAGACCAGACCCCGTCCTTGCATAGTTTATAATCTTATGGGGAGGGAATACAACAAGGCCACAAGTGACTGTAAAAGGAGACTCATGTCAAAAGGGAGGAGTGAAGAGATGTGTGAATCTTTGGAAAGGAGAGATGAGAGCTGCCAACTTGTGATCGCTCTATCAGCCCTACCCAGTACAACGTCCTGCAATGACAAAAACATTCTGTATCTGTACAGCCCACTATGGTAGCTCTTGAGTGGCTATTGAGCACTCGAAATGTGACT
This sequence comes from Galeopterus variegatus, assembly GCF_000696425.1. Taxonomy (NCBI): domain Eukaryota; kingdom Metazoa; phylum Chordata; class Mammalia; order Dermoptera; family Cynocephalidae; genus Galeopterus; species Galeopterus variegatus. Next base: position 180,391 of record NW_007728769.1, on the reverse strand, counting down.
GGAGGAAATGAAAAATTGATTTTTTACATTTTATTGTATTTCGATTGATTTCAATTAAATTTAAATAGCCAGATGTGACCAGAGGCTAACATATGAGGCAGTACAGCCCTGGACCTTCAGACTTAGCTTTTATTTACCCAGGGAACTTAAGAATGCAAATTTTTGTGCCTCACTGTGATTTTGATGAAGTAGGTCTGGGATGGGGTCTGGAAATATGTGTGTATTTTACTAAGCTCCACAGAGGGCTACAATGCAAACCAAGTTTAAATACTCCAGCCTCAGGCCATCCTGGTGTGGCTCTGCCCAGCCACTGCTCACAAGCTCAAAGGGTCTGGCAAGCACATTGGCCGGGGCCTGGTAACTGCAAAGACATAGCTACGTTTAACTTTGCTCTAAGCCACTCTCTGTTTCTTTCCTCCACTCACTCATCATGGTGTTCTCAGAGGTGACCCAAACTCTAAGCTAATATATAATGATTGAGGCCCAAGGTTATGTTTAGCACAGTGACTAGCCTGCAAGTGGTCAATGAACGTTAGCTGAAACAAGCAAGGTGTGTCACAGATACATTGAGAGTCTTCCATTCACTGGGCTTGTCTCTGCTGCACCGGGGACAACAAAGGCCATCTGAGATAGGATTATGAAGAGAAAAGCCAATGCGCTCTTAAAAAGTTCATAATTTGAATACAGAAGGAAATTCATTGCCCAGACTCTCAGGTTGAGGCAAACAAGTTTTCATCAGAATAGAGCTCGTGTTTTTAAGCCAAATATCGGAGTGCACCATTGCTCTCCTTCTACTGTATTTGAAAGTAATAATTGGTGAAGAACACTTTGCAGAGAAAATAACCTAAACAAAAAATGCCCAGCCCTATACCAAATGTCACGACTTAGCATATTTCCTAAAGAAAAGGCTGATTGAAGCTTTTTAAAAATTAAGAGTTCCTGATGGCAAGTTTGCTGCACAGGGCCTAGGAGAACGCTGCGCATAGAGTGGATGCTCGGAGACAGCTGTTGAATGAACAGTAAGCCTTCTTAGGTGACAGCATACCTCTTTGTTTTGTATTTTAGGCATTTTAGTTAATACCCATCAAAAACACTTCTCATTTCTGAATCATATTCTTGGGCCAGATAATTACAGAAGGTATGAGATAGAAGTAATTCCTAAAAGCTAGCAGGTCAAATTAATATTGGTATGGGAAAGGTGGAAATGGTTCTTGAGAACTCAGGAAATTATCTTTATACTCCCAAGTAGAAGAAAAGAGGATGGGAAAACCTGATACCCGAGAAGGCAGTTCTTCAGAATGTGAGAACAAGCACAGGCCCCGGAGCCAACAGATTGAGAAGAAAGTCCAGCTCTGCATGCACGTTACTTTTCCAGTCTCCATGCCTTTGAGAGTGGTGTTGGTGTTCTTTCCTCATGGGGTTGGTAAAAGGATAAAATGAGTCAATGTACGTAAAATGCCCCAACACGCACGATGAGTCCCATGATCTGGAAAAAAGTGCTTGTTATGGATTGAACTGTGTCCTCCCCCCCCAAAAGATATGTTGCAGCCCCAATGTCAAGGACATCAGAATGTGACCTTTTTTGTGGAAACAGGATTGTTGTGGATGTGATTAGTTAAGATGAGGTCACACTGGAGTAGGCTGGGCTGCTAATCCAGCATGACTGGTCTTCTTGAAAGAGGGAAGATGATCTGAAGACAGGGACACACAGAGGATAGTGTGTGACAAGGAAGATTGTGAAGATTGAAGCCACACAGCTGCAAGCCAAGGAATGACAGAGTTTGCCAGCAAACCCCCCAAAGCTAGGAAAGGACAAGGACTGATTCTCTTACAGGTTTCAGAGGGAGCATGACCTTGTTGACACTTGATACCTTCGTCTCAGACTTTTAGGTTCCAGAACTGTGCAACAAATTTCTGTTCTTTTAAGTCACCCTGTTTGTGGTACTTTGTTATAGCAGCCCTAGGAAACCAATAAAGTATATGATTTTAAAGTAGTTAATATGTGTATTAACTACCTTCTAAATTATTTTTTTATGAAAGCTTATTTTATTAAATACTTAACACACTGAACTTTCTTACACTCCTTTTCTCCCCAGTGCACTCCTAGTAAACATAACTGATCATGGAAGAAGGTCGTTTCTACTACTGCCTGTAAATCTTATGGATAGGGAGACAGAGATACCCATTTCTTAATTTTAGAAGCTGTGGTAAACTCGATCTTTGCAGCTGCTGCTTCCAGGATCTAGCAGGCTAGACTAATAATAATTATTTGTGCACGATCTCAGCTCTATGCCAAATTCATTTTTCCTCCAGTGTTTTGAAAGTTCCACACCAGATACAGTGTGAGGAATTCTTGAACCTTTGGTGTTTCAAATCCCTTTTAAACCTGAGATTCTATGCCAGGCAGAGGAAGTAGGACAAGGAAAAAAATATTTTTCCTGTTTAAAACACTTGTAGAATCAAGAAAGTTTGTTTCTTTGTAAGGAATAGGCTATTTGCATAGCTGGAATCATAAAGTAGCAATTTAACATTGTTGAATTGAGAAACTGACAGAAGGCTAAACAGAATAAAACATCAACCAACAACTGGGCTATTTTTATTGTTCCTTTTTAATACCAGCGAGTGTAGTGATATAAAAACTACCATGAAATCAATTAATTTTAGTCTTTTACAGATTATTTTAATTCTCTTCCTGTAATACGTCTATATGAAATAATTGCTTTGTAATTAGCAGCATGATTAAATGTTAAATAAATGGTAAATCTTTAGTTTCGCAGCTTTAATATGCCTAGAAGGCCCAGTTTCATTCCTCCTTTTTAAGTATTTCACAGTATATTGCTAGTATCTTCACTTCAGACATAGATTTCACCATGCTGCGTTAGTAAATGTTGCATAAGGAGTCAGTTGCTACGATGACTGGACTGTACATTCAACACGACAGAGACACCAATGAAAAAATAGACTCATCACGGTCTGTACTGAAAGTGACAATATGTAGGCTGTTAATACCAAGCCTTAGATTTTTGGATGCTAACCAAGTAAAGCAATTCCATTAGACTGTATCAGATTTGCTTGTGCTCCCAGACCAAATTAAGGTTTAGTTTGTAATAGTAAAAATAACTCTCCTCATCAGGAAAATGGCAAACATTTTCACATCCATTTCAGAACATTTATTGCATTTTTTCCTTGCTCAACTAGAGCTCTCTACCATGTTGTTTTTTGGATCCAGTAATAATCTTTATTAATTATCTGTCATTTTAATATTTTTACTTAAACAATAAAACATCCAATGTCCCTAGGATGGGAGCCCATACTTCTGATCTAGTGACATTTCTGTAAAGAGTCTGACTGCTTAGAATTTGCCAGCTAGAAGACTAAGTGCTGTTTAAACTTTAGACTGAGAAAATGTCAAGAACAGATCCCTTCCACAATAAAATGTTCCTTTATAATTTGAAGACAGATATATAGCATACATATCTTTAGCATAAAAGTCCCTGCTAGTCAAGGTTAAAGACAGCAGTGTTCGGGTGAATGACAGTATTTGTCCTTTGACTTGATAGAACTTAAGCACATTGAATGTTGTCTTTTTTAAAGAAGCAAAATAAACCCATCTGTCCCTGAACTCTTAAAAAAGTTGGTTTCAAATTCCTTTTCTAAACTATTTTTATATGACTATTTGTTCAAATAAGGACCTAAAGAACTTGATTTTCTTAATTATTGCAAGAGAATGAAGTTCAAACCTTCCCTCTGAAGGCTTGGGGGCCACGGTGGCTCTCTAAGAAAAGTGTCACAATGGCCGAAAGCAGAGATGGTGAGCACACACAAAACAAAAACCGTGGCAGGTGCTTTATCTTTGTTCTTACAACACTCGGACTGAACATCTGCTTACTGGGTTTTCCAGCTCGCAGATGGCAGATGGTGGGACTTCTTGGTCTCCATAATCATGTGAGCCAACTCCCATAATAAATTCCCTATCTATCTATCTATCTATCTATCTATCTATCTATCTATCTATCCATCCATCCATCCATCCATCTTATCGGTTTGGTTTCTCTGGAGAGTCATAACTAATATGTAAGAGTGACTTGTCATAATTTTCACAGCTATTGGGAAAGAGCTGAGATTAAGGGCCACTTCTGCCATACCTCCTGCCTAAACCGTCTTATTGGACCTCTAGTAAATACCGAGTGTACTGCAGCATTCTCATAGATACATAGAAGAAAATTAACTTGTAGAGTAAATCCTTGATGAACCAGAAGATTAGGCTCAGAGAATTTGCAAATATAATTTCCCGGTAAGCTGAAGGTTTCTTAGAAAGCTTTTCATTTCAAACGTTAATACCTATTTTCTTGCCTCTGATAAGGGTGGCTACATGTTTTCTTTTCTTTTTTTTTAAAAAAAGACATTTTTCTTCAAGGTCCTGATAATGAACTAATATTGGAAATCTTTACTCAAATCCAAAGCCCTGGTTATTAACTTATTTTCTTCCAATTTTCCCTCTTCTTCTAAAAGTGGACTCCAGGGAGGAAAAAAATCTAGTTAATTAAAATTTCTGCTAATCAGGTTTTTAAATTATTTTGGTAAATTAGAATCAGGTGAAAGCTACCTCCATGAATTTAAAATAGTTTCTTATTGTAGATTTTCCTTGATGCCATGTGTTCCTTGATCTTAGTGTGTATTTGAAACTAATTGTCCAATACTAAAAGTGCTCAGATCATTGATGAGCTGGACACCATAAACCCACCAGTGCACATTAGTGAGATGGTCCTTAATTACACAGTTTAGGCCTTGTGAAATCAAATAATGTAAAACAACAGCTGAGAACATTAAAATGCCTACAGGCATTATAAATCATAGTGAACTGTATAGTTCCTCTTCAATTCATATATTTTATTAAATTAGAAGAAAAATAATTTTAGTTGAATATCAATATTGTCATTCACAACCATTAAAATATAAAATGAAAAGGCTCTAAGGCAGCAGACCTGGAATAGGCACATTGAGTAGGAATGATTCTGTTTTGAATGAGATTTAAATAATGCCAAGACAGGGATGGAAATCGAGCCAAAAGGTAGCATGGTGGCTAGATATGGGAGGCCTTTGTTGTTTTGCTATGGAGTTTTTTCTCATTTCTTATCCTTGTTAGAGACCGAGAAGAAAACAGGTGGTATATTCAAAAGGGAGTGAATAAAGAAAGGTTTTTAAAAAGGACCATTTACAAGGTGTTTGTCCATTCCTGTTGCTATGACAAAATACCTCAGGACTTAGTAATTTATAAGGAATGGAAATTAATTTTTCCACAGTTCTGAAGGCTGGGAAGTCCAAGATCAAGGCACCAGCAAATTCTGCATCTGCTGAGTGCACTCTGCTTCCAAGGTGGCACCTCTGTACTGCATTTTCACATGGAGAAAGAGGGCAAAAAAAGACTAGAGCTCTCCCTTCAACCTTGTACGAGAGAGCACTAATCCATTCCTGAAGGTGGGGCCCTCATGATTTAATCATTTCCCAAAAGGCCCCACCTTTTAATACCACCAGCTTATGTTTTAAGTTCCAACATTATGCATTTTGGAGGGTCAAATACATTCAAACCATTGCACATGGGATGGGCAAGGTTAAGGTAAACTCACAAAAGATGGCCAAGCACCCCTGAGCTAGCTACCACCGGAAGCAGAACCCTACAAGAAACCCAATGTCAAGGGACCCATTCCTGGATACAGTCTATACACATCTGACTCCCAGGGTACAAAGCAAAGTAGAGAAAGGTGTTGAGTGGATTGCAAGGGGCACTGAGAACATCCAGCATAATCCCATAGCCAGCGGGGACCACTGAACGCCTTTTACAGAAAAACTATGGGGTCATTTTTATAATTCAGAAAGATTAATCCACCAGCTGTGTGTTAGATAGATCAGAGATAAAACATATTGGATATGGGGAAACCAGTTAAGAAGCACTTATAGTAAGCCGAACAAGAGGTAATGAGAGCTGAAATTGGGGTCATGGTGATAGGAACAAAGAAGAGCCAAATGTAAGAGACATCAGGGAACTACAACTAAAGAAGCATCTACTAGACAGTACAGCTGACTAGATGTTGGGAAAGGGGAGGAAAGAGTTAAAAATAATGCCGAGGTTGCACCTAGGTAACTGCGATGATAGTGGTTCCCCAAATAAGATAGGGGCAAGCAAGAGCAAGAGCTCACTTTGTAAGTGGGATGTGAGTGAATACAGGTCGGGAAGAGGAAGGTTGGGTTCTTGCTCCCTCCTGGGCCAGTTTGCAGTGGCTTTGCTACATTCCTCTGCAGAAGGTGACGGCTTCCTTGTGCACAGCCACAATTCATTCTGGATCTTGGAAACCACTGCTTCCTCTTGCCCCTTCAGTGATGTTCTGATTTCCAGGGCAAAAATATTCAGCAGGCATTTGGAAATATAGGGCTGGAGTTTGGGAGTGAGGTTATGGCTGGAGAGAAATTTGGGAGTTTGCCTCATAAAGATCTAGCAGAAGACTTAAGACCTCAAGGGGCATCGAAAGAAAAGCAGGTGGGTGATAAAAGGACACCAGGGAGCCAGAGATTTACTGCCATGAAGCACAGTACAAGTATGAAGGGTAACTCTGCATCTTGCTGAAAAATAACTGACTCTAACTCCACCATCTCTTTTGACAACTATTTGGTGACAGTGTCTGAATTTAGTTATAAGTCAATACAAAGATGGAACTAAAATTACTATTGAGGCAAAATGCTAACGCAGTGTTGAAATGATCTCTGTATTACATACCGTTAACAACTGAGATCAGGCAGAAAAAAGTAGATCTCTCCACTGAGGACAAATCATAACAACTAAGTGTTATGGTCGTTAGAGCCCTAATGAAATTACTCACCATCTAAATCTCATGGAAGATCTTGCACACCCAACATCAGTCACCTCTTTCATGTTAACACCAGCCAGATGTAACTAATGCATTGTGCATAATGGAGGTCATGAGCAAGAATGATATTCCACACATGAAGCATCTGCATACCAAGCAACAGAGATTTTTTTTTGAGATATCCCCAAACTAGTATAAAAAAGTTTACATCTGCAGGCAACACAGGTGATGTGTTGTCAATTAACCAGTGTTTTAATCAGAAGTTCTTCTATAATAAAAGGAAAATATATTACTGGGTGGAAAAGGCTGGAAAGCTGAAAATAAAAGATGGTAAGCTAACTTAGTAGACACTAACTATATGTCACTTTCACATATCCTGTGATGCTACATCTTTTCTTTTTTTTTTTTTTTTTCCGTTTTGTCTTTTTTTCATGTCCGGCAATGGATCGCAACCCTCAGTGTCGCGCCCGTACTGGACCTGGACTGGCAATGGGATCACAACCCTTGGTGCTGCGCCCGCACCTCGCTCAGCCAGTGAGTGGGAACCGGTCTGTATGTGGGATCTGAACCCTCAGCGGGAGGGCCGCCGCGCTCCCAAGCGGCGCACCGCAGCAGTGTGCCACCAGGCCGGCCCTCTTTTTTTTTTTTAAATACAACCAAGATTCAGAGAAGTTAATCGACACACTCAAGGCCACACAGAAATGAAGGAGAGACTTTTTCCCTGGATTGCCCTCTAGCTCTTGGAAGTGGGCATATGCCAGTCCAAACACGTCAGACACTGGCATGCCACCCAACCAGCCAAGACTCAATAGAATTGCTCATGTGAATCCCCTCTCCAAAAATTCAAGGCTTCTGTCGTCTTCCCCCTTCCAGGACTACACGTGACACATCTCTTCTCTATATAACACTAACTCTTCCTTTGCTGAACTTCGTACAAGTTCTGCCCTTTCTGAACTCCAAGTGTAGTTTGGAAGTAGGGGGAAAAGAAGGCCCCTCTTTTTTCTGTTCTAAGCTGCGCTGGTGTTCTCTCTGCTCCTCAGACCCACCAAGCTCCTTCCATCCTCTGGACCTTGCCTTCCAAAGTGCTCCCCTCTCCAGACCCTTTGCCTGCCTAACTCACTTGTTCTTGAGATTTTGGTTTAAATGTTCCTTCTTTAGAGGGGTCTTCTCTGAGAATCCTCCACGATATATTCTTCTGGCCTCAGTTACTTCTCTTTCACTGGACTTAATACAGCCATAATTTCACATTTACTTGTGTGATCATTGGATTATTGCTTTTATCTCCCATCGGATTGGAACGCTCCATGTGGGAAGGGAGCACATATCATCTGTTTTGTTCGCCACTGTATCCCCAGCTCAGAGAAAATGATCTGCACACAAGTGGTACCGTCAAATGATTTTTGCCAAATGGTTGAAGTGAATGACTGTCGTGTTCTAAGTGCTTTCCCATATATCCTCACAGCAGCCCTGCGGGCAGATAGTTCTCCACTCTACAGATGACAGAGTTTGGGGTCAATAAATTGAGTATTTTATAAGATCACATAGTTAATATGTGACAGAGTTGAGATTCAAACCCAGACTTGTCTTGTCTGAGCCCATTTTTTGTTTCTTTTTTTCTACTTCATTGTAGAATTTCCACAGATGAACACTTAATTATTTTATCTTGCTTCTATTCACTTCTCTCCTCAATGAGTCTGGAAGCTTATTTGGGACAGAAATAACACCACATACATTTTATTCATCCCCCAACTCACCCTCCTAACAGCACTTGATATTTTACATGCATTTAATGAATACTTTTTGATTAATAACGTTTCCTTGGCAATAACATTATAAAAGCATTCCAAATGAGTTCAACTTTCTATAATAACCTCTCTAAAATAGTAGCACACTAACATTTGAGTATAATACATGTTTTTGAACTGCTCATTTTCTACCACTCTATAGAGTAGAAAAGTTTGTAAAAATTATTTAAAAGAAGCAGGGTGGCAAAATGAAATAGATGTATACTATGAAAACTCCTTTCCAAATATCTGCTAAGTGCATTTTCTGTGTGCCAAGTGCTTTCATAGGTGCCAGGGACCTAAGACTAAGTGGTAATCTCTTCCCTTCAGGAGCTGTTTGTGTAAATAAATAATCTTCAATTATACTTGAAGTGAAGATAAGGAGATGTGGGAAAATCAAGGACACTGTAACTAACACGGTCTGGCGGAAAACCAGAGTTAAGAGTAATTTTTCCCACATACCCACATACTTATTTATCTTTTTGAAAAACAATCAGAAAACATTTATTATACTGAAATGTGTACACCCTATTATTAAAAAAACAAAGTAGCAAGTTTGCTGGTGCTGTGATTTATTTAACCTGTTTCACTGGGACGGACTAATGTTTAATGCTGCTCAGTGTAATTTCAAGTTTGATGAGCTTCTAAGTATTTTTATCCCACTTCTAAAACCTGATGAGGATTTCAAAATAGTGCACAGCATTAAATGACATCTATTGTTTCATAAATCTTGAGACCCAAAAAGAAATGCTAAATAGACAAGCAAATCTCAAACAATTATGAGATAAGCTCACTCCTTTCTCCTACATAATTATTAGCTGTAAGACACTGGGCACATTCCTTGTCTCAGGTTTTTTCCACATCCTTAAAATGGGAATAATGATATCTCCCAGGATTGCTATGTGCTCCTCTCAGTAAGCTTAGAGGATTATATTCATTGGCCTGCAAGGGTAGCCAGGTGACCAGCCAGGTGATACCTGGCTGTCTCCAAGAGCTCAGAGTATGAATATCTCCAATTACCTGTAGCTGTGGCCACCTATCAATTGGGAAGCACTGATGATGAGGATTAAACAAGACAATGAATATGAAAGTTCTCTGTAAATAATTATTATCTCTATCTCACCAAGAATTCAAAGAAAATGAAGTTAGTAGTATTCTCAACTCTCTCCTTCATGTGCACATGAAAATCTGCTAGCTGAAACAGAGTAGGTAGGAGCTGCAGAGATGAAGTCACAGCAACCTGCCCCGTCAGTCCATCTAAGGGCTACCACCTGATTTGGCTTGCCTGGTGACCTTCTCTTTCTCTTGCTTTGTGACCGACCCTGCTTCCAGGAAGATACTTGGCTGCCTTGCACTGGTGCTCTAATCTGGTCCCAACCAGGAGCCATGTGGTTTGGTCAAGAAGCAAGATGACCATATTGTGTGACCACAATGATACTAAGAGTGAACAATAACAACGGTAGCAGCACTGTTTACTGAGTGCTTACAAGGCGTTTACCATTGTTCTAAGAGTTTTATGTGCCCCAATGACTTTATTATCACATGGAATACAGAGAGATGAAGCTTTGGGGTCTGTTAGTGACAATGTCTTGAATTCAGCTCCTCTTTGTGAAATGATAGATTTGAACCTAACCTATATTCCTTCTGGTTAGAAAATGTGATTAGATGAATTACAACCTAGAAACATTATAGTATTTTCAGAGCGAGAAAAGAGGGAGTAGATACAGAATAGAATCTAGAAACAAAAAGGCTCTAATGTATTCATGTTTGCTAGTTCTTTCAAAGCACATCAGCTGACTCAAGATTTCCTGCAAATTTGGACAAATATAAAGCTCTCTTGGGGTCTACCACAAAAGGTGACAACCATGTGAACTGATTTCATAAAACATCTCATCTGAATCTTCTCGCCCCTTAAAATCTCTCCACTTGCTTCTGAATTAGCATGCTCAGAATGCAGAGACAGTAGCAGGCACAAATGTCAGATGTCAACACAATAATACCACCTCTACTCATTGTTACTATTTACTAAGTACTTAACCGTGGTCCCGGAACTGTGCTAAGGGCTTTATATGCATGTTCTCATTCAATGATTCCAACGATTCTATTCGGCAGGTTCTATTATCATCTCCATTTTGCAGATGAGGATACTCAGGTTCAGATGAAATTACTCCAGATCACAAAGCTGAAATACACTTTTTCTTCCCAGCTCTTAAGACTGACCTTGTTACCCACTCTCTTCCCCTGCCCTGGGCTGTACATCCTGTAACACATGGCAGTGATTGACACATGGTTCTGATGAGTCACTTGCATGTCAGAAGGATACCTTAAAGCAAAAAATCTTTAGAAGCAAATCTCAAACAGTAGTTTTTATATTGTTAGCTAACTGTTTGAAGCTCTTGTAAGAATCACTCCATACTTTCCATAAGATTCAGCAACCTACTTATCTCTGCAAATATCAAAGACAGCAATTTTTTCAAAATTAATCATTTTGCTTCTGTCTTTTCTCGGTGTGACAGAAAGATGCTTTTCAATTTTTAGAAACCTTCTAAATTAAGACTATGATGATATAACTTAATATGCAGCATGATGGTAATAGGAGAAATGTAATCTTTAAATATGCATTTTCATCCATTTAAAATTATTTATCTTAAATATGGTTTTAAAATATGCCCTGTTAATAATTCCAATATAATTTTAAAGGATAATTCAATGATGATTAATTAAATAAGAATAATAGACTGCAAAATTAAAGTAGTAAAAAATGTTTTATTTTACATAAACTATAACATGGAATTATAGAATTTTCAGAGCTGGATAGGCTATGAGAGTTAATCTAATCCAGTACATTTGTTTTATAGCTGCAATTAGAGAGGAAGAAACACAGCCAAGTGCTTTAACAGTGCAGGTTTAGAGTCAAACAGACCCAAGTTCACATCTCTGTTCTGCCACATACCAGCTCTTCACTTGTCACTCACAAGTCACAGAGGCAGGTGTTGACTGTGCCCTGCCTAGAAAGCAGAAGCTCTATAAATTGAGAATTCAAATAAAGGGCTCTCTCCTCTAAAACAGAAATATTCATTCATTTATTCATTTATTTGACAAATATTTAATAAGTACACACTAGTTGGGTGACCTTATACCAGTTACTTCATGGTTTTCTGCCATAGTTTCCTGAGCTATAAAGTGGCTATGTGCCTTATAGAGCTGAATATAGGATTGAATGAGTTCATGGATATTAGGTGTTTGTGATGGTTCCTAGCACAATGATGCTGGATATCATGATCGTTCTCCTACTGCTACTACTATGCTGTGTTAACAAAAATGGTGGGCTCTGGGATATAATTTAAGAGCCCTATATAATATTTTCCTCCCAATTACTAAAGCATCTCATTTGCATGGAGCTAATCTCTCACTTCATTGCTCAGTCCTGCTAGTGAAGCCATGTGGGTTCATTACCCTCACTAGGGTTCCATTTTGACAGTGCTATCCTTCATGCATGAAGAGAAAAATATCCCTCTAGCATTTGCCCACATACTTTGTGTTTTCCCTTCGGATGGCTTTGAAGTGACTCAAGTTTTTCACCTGACCTCCTGGGTGAGAAATAATGAGTTTCTGTATACGCAAGGAGGTTGGCTGTGTCCCCACAGCACACAACAAAGCTAACTGGTCCTTTGGGGGGTTAAACCTCACATGTTCTCTTCAACACAAAGAACCTTAATCAGCTAGAATAACAAGCTGTAGAAATCTAGTTATTGCTACTCCACTGTTGTCAGTGATTCTGTGATGTCCGACAGGTTCATGTAGACTTCGTTAGTGTCCTGGGAACTCTCAGGATATGGCTGAAGTCCTAAGTAAGTTTCACTCATGATCTTGAAAATCACAGAGGATGAGAAGAACCTTGAGTGGTCATGCAGCTTCTCGGTCTGACTTATAAGAAAACATCACACTGTCCCAGAGAAGTGAGAAGTCAGTACACATTTAAGGCCTTCAGAGGAGGCTCTCTTTCCAAAACTTACTTTGATGTGCAAGTCTTATTTTTTTTAAAAAAAAAACATAGACTTCTCAGTATGGACTCTCCTCTGTTGTATGTGTGCATGTGTGTGCATGTGTGTATATACTGGTCATCATTCTCTGGTAGGAAAGTTGAAATACCCCTGCCAAAGAGAAAAGCAAAAATCAAACAAAACCAGAAAACCATATCACTACTTATGTTTTCTAGGCAGAACATCCTCCACTCTTTCCATATGTTCTGGGTTATCTCATTTTCTAACCTTAGCATCATTCTCCTATGAACCTTTCTTCCCAGCTGGTCACAAGTGCTTTTTAAGCTGCTAAGGTCAGCTGAAGAGAGGACCTGATTACTCCTTAGGTGTACGGGAAACCCACCTTAAATTTCCCTGCATGATCCTTTTTAATGCATGCTTCCCTGGTCCTTGCTTTCTTTGACAACCAAGAGCTGAGTTACTTTTGTCTTGTTACCTGTTCTGACCCCACATCCAGGAAGCAGCCGCAGTCCAAGTGGGAAAGGCACTGGGCCTGAGATAGGGAGGGATGCTCGAGTCTCACCCCAGCTGCACTCTTTCACTAATGTGAGACCTTAGACAAATTCAACTTGTGCTAGAAAGAGGAGGCTTGCCACCCTTCTTCTTTCACAGACAACCTTAGAGATATATTAAGTGGCTTGTCCAGGGTCACAATGAACCTCTCCATGGCTCTGGTCCCTTAGTTATTGGAAAAAAGAAGAAATAACAATCATATGTGGTATCTCAGAATGTTCCAGTTACATGAGATACATATTTAAGGATTCCACAAAGTTGAAAGTTCTAAAACATGAGGCATTATCAGCTCACTTTGTCAGTCCAGCCGCATCTCCCATTCACGCAGTCTGTGCTGTCCTATGCTTGTTGCTACTGACTTTTCTATTTGTTTCTAGCCTCCTCTCCTGTTTGTTCAAGACACACTGAATGCTGACCGAGTCCTGCCAGGAATGAACTCCCTCCCCAGTTTAGAGTTCTTGACAAACTTGAGGAGTCTACCCTCTCCCAAGCAACCGTCCAACTCACTTATGTTCAGTGGGGCCAGATCTAAGTTGTCTCCTGCTGAACACTTGTCTTCCAGGGGATGGCCTGTTCTGTGAGTTAACTGGTATGCTTCTTAAAGCCTTTGTTGACAGCCAATATCAGAATGAAGGCTCCTTCTTCTGTAGCTTGCACTTTGGCCATCACCGTACCCCATATGGCACTTGTCAGTCTCCTTTCTGTGATCCCTAGTGGACTTAAGTTCACTGAGGGCACAGGTGATGTCTGCCAGAGCAGGGTTTCCATCCTCTGCACTACTGACATTTGGAGCAGATGATTCTTCGTTGTGGAAGATCGTCTTGTGCATTTTAGGATGTTTAGTGTCATCCCTGTCTTCTACCCACTAGATGCCAGTAGCACCACCCTCTGCCCTCAGTTGTGACAACAACTGACAAAAATGTCTCCACATATTGCCGAGTGTCCCTGGGTGTAAGGGGGTGGGGGAGGGAAATCACCCCTGGTTGAAATCACCTGTGCAGCGTGCCTTTTTCATACTGGACACTCCATAAATATTGACTGATGAAAATGAAATGCTTTTGATGGATTTAATATATAAGCTACAGAAAAATCAAGCTAACTTCTCTTGGTTTTAGTGCCCCCTTTAAAGCTGGCATACAGCTGGTGCTCAATATATATTTATTAAGTGAACAAATATTTGATGATCATAAAGAGCTTCCTATATTCCTGGTAAAACTCTTTCCCTCAGGAGTGCCCAGGTGAGGTGGTGGGGAACTGTCAATATCAGGGATAGAAAATTTTTAAAAGAACAATAAAAGCCGCTTAGCTGTGGGATTAGGAATCAGAAAAATCACCTTGCAGAAAAGGTGGGGGCTCTCTGAGACATTTAGCTCTCCATATAATCAAAGCATTTGGGGCAGAAATCAAATTCTTTGGAGTTGTAGTACTAGAAACATGTATTAACTTTCCTGGATCCTTTAAAACACAACTCTGATAGGGCCATGCAGCTCCAGGAGGTTTGCAGGACATCTAGAAGGTCACACACTGAGTCATTAGTGTCATGGCTGGGAACGGAGCCTGCGCCTTCCCACCTCTCTGTACACTACTTGATTACACTGATTACTATGAATGCAAATTAAGACTTACTACTATTGTGAAATAACAATGCAGGTTAATGATATTCTTTATTGCCATGCTCACATTTTTTTCTCTAGAGGGGAAAATTACAGACATGAAACCAATTAAGCCACCTTTCTTTCTTTGTAAAGCTTTTTTAGTTTTCCTAAATGATGATTCTATTTGTGCTTACTGCTTAATAGTGCAAACTGACTTTTTTGTCGCCTGGGTCTTACTGAGATAGATGCTAATATGGGTGTTGTCCATTTTCCCCATATGAATTGAAAATGTCTATGCTAATACATTATCTCACAAAGGGCAGTCATAAATAGGAAGAGCAAATATTTCGAGACGAATATTTAGCAGACATTCTCCTGTAGAAGTTAGGCATTGTTGGAAATGCCACCTTTGGAAATCTTTGTTAGTCAAAGGCTCGTGATTGCCCTTTCCTGGACACCACCGTAGGATGGCTTTCCTGCCATGACTGAAATCGTGGCTCCTGAAGACAATGGCAGACTAATTTATATGTTCCCCAAACTTTCAAAAGTTGTCCTTTACTCCCAGGTCTACCAACTATCTGCCACCAAAATCTTTCACATAGAAGGATGTCATGTCACATGTACATTGTTCATGTAACCACGGTAACCAAAAAATGCCACCAGTGTGTGTTTCATACACAAATGAGGGGACAGCTGTGGAGTCCACATGTCTGCCAGTGGTATAATAGATGTGAGCTAGGATGGCCTGGGTCAGAAAATTACAACTCATTTATATTAATCAGAGCTTTCAAATAACATTCCAACCTCTGAACTATAAAAGAGTATAAATGGAAGGCAGTAAGCCATGATAAAAGCAGTTTTCACTCCATAGCTTTCAAAACTAAGTGTCTTAAGCTGATGCAGCAGCACCGTTAGAGGGTCCTCCGAAGTCAGAGTGTACAGGACCTTCAGTGTGTATCACCACAAGTTTAAGCCTAGCTTCTTTGCATCTTAGGGATGATTTTCAGTGCATTAGGTACATTGATTCCATCCAAGTTAAACGTTCATGTTAGTTGTGGTACTAGAGGCGTCCATAAACCTTTTAGCAATCTCGCTGATTATGGCAGATAGTCCTTCCAGCCCTATTCAGCCAACTCTGTCATGTTACAAATTAGGAAATGGAGGGTTGGCAGGGTTAAGAAACTGACTCAAGATCACATAGCTATGAATGGATAATAGCTTGCTTACCAGCCAAGTAACCGGTGATATTGCTAATCACATCCTACCTTTGCTGGAGCTTTTGAAAACATTCAAAAAGTAAAAAATATAATGATATGTAACCCTGAAAATTATTTCAAGAAAACGCTGTAACATAAAATGGTATATATATATTAATTATTGAATAATATGCTCAACAGTTCTATAGGGTGGCCATAAGTCTGGAAACATCTATCATTTTATCATGAATTGTAATGCAATGTTGCTATTGCTAAACTATTTATTATGCATTCATCTATGTTCTGAGACGTGGAAGCTACACTCAGCAATATATCCATAAAGTTCATCAATATATCCATGAAGTCGGTGAGTGGTAATATGCTAAAACAAGAAAATTTAAAAAGCAAACTTCATTTAAGAAGACTTTTAGAATGAATGGTTCTCTTGGTCACTCAAGTATTAAATTTTATGGATAAGGTTTAACTTTTGCCTGTATTCTGTATTTCGAGGCAAAACAAGAGAGAATACATGTTTTTTCTGACTTCACCTGATAATTATAATTTCATCCTGAATAAAATATTAATCAAAACTCTATTCATGAGTTAAAGATACTTTCCATTGTTCCCGAAACCAAAATATAATTCTAAAATGGAATTTGCTTTATCTCCAGATTGGCTTAGCCTAAAATAGATGTTCAGTATAATAATTTTTAAAAATTAGATACAATATTTGAGCAACCTTACATTAGTGCTCAAATGAATCATTCCGAGAACTATTATTTTGCAGTTTAAAAATAAATTTTAAGAGAGCATTGTGAATGTCTAATAAAAATGACATCTACGACCTATAATTTACCGTATTTTATTTATGGCTTATGGCTTATTTATGGTGGCATAAATAGCCCACCATTCTGATTATTTATGATCATTATTTAGAGTCAACTGGCTTGGGAAGTAGCAATATAAGTCTCTAGAGACAGATTTTCTTTAGTACCTGGTATATTCCCATGAGTGTCACTGCTTTAGAATAGGTAGTAATGGCTCTAGCAGTTTAGGTCAAGAAGCTGGCCCTAGCAGGATCTAACCAGAGAAAGATCAATGGTTGAGCTTTCTCTGGCTTTTTCAGAATTTCAGATTCTAACCAGAGCTACTACCTGTGGTTATTTTTCAGAACCACAGTCTGCAGTTAGATCTGGTCTGAGATTCTCTTACTTAGCAGAGTGATCCTTTTCTAATAATTAAGTACTTTATTACTTCTACTTATCAAGAAATGTGCTCTAATCATTCCTTTCATTAGATTTGCAGAATAAAGATTTCACACCAGCAGGATAAAGCCAAGGATAAAATTTCACAGGTTTGTTTAAAAAATACCTGGATAATAAATTTACAACAAAATGGTTTATAGTCTAGTTTAGAAATGTCAAGTTTATTTTATAGTTATCCATCAATTCCATCAGGAAGACAGAATCCCAGGCATAAGAGTCCCATAAGAGTTTATTACAATGATTTGTTATTTTCTGACTTCTATATAGTTCTAAGGCAAAAAATGCAAACTCGGCTATAATATTTTCTTACTTAAATTTGACTCAATCATTTTTCCCCTCCTGGGAAAATACTGCCTTATGTGTAAAAGGCACTGAACCAGCAAAAATAAGTTAAGGAAACATGTAAAATAGCAGACTAACATCTGTCGCCCACCCCTCCCCCAAACACTGAGCCCTCCAAAACAATGTTGTCTTTTTCTTTTTTTTTTTTTTTTTGGTTGTATTTTAATGTCCCTTTCAGTGAATATATAGAATACAGGGGCAAATGCTGTTCAGTGAATAGGTTCTTTTCTCCTTCAACAGTGTTTGAGCCTCACAAAGAGGCGGCCACTGGTGCTGGGCCGTCAGTAGGTGTAATCGCTGGCCTCACGTGCAGCCCACACTGCCCGCCTTTTGTTCAGCCTCACACAACACCAGGAGTTGAACAGTGCACAATCAGCTAACGTTAGACAAGGGAGAAAGGTCCCTGGCTTTGGGGTCCATTGCATGACTGCCTCCTCGTTCACCATTCTATACTGTGACCCGACAACCATTCCAGTGGGTTCATCACCTGCAGTTCTGCAAGTTTGGTGCCTTAAGAACCAAAACAATTTTGACTGGACAGTGAACATTCTAGTGAGATCTTCATGTCGGTCAATGGCAACTATCTTCTCCTGTATTGAATATCTCTGAGGATGGAGAGCAAACGTGAGCAAGAAGTGGAATTATTAAAAGAAAAACAGAAGAAACTCTAAAAGTTGAGGGATCAATTTAGAAATCACAAGTCATCAGAAGTGGATTAAAGTTACTGTCTGCTCCATATAACATTTCCTAACTAGCTCAGAGTTTTCTAACTAGCTTGAATGTTGCAGAAATACACACAGCCAGGTAAAGAGCAAGCAGTAGTTCAAGCTTTCAGTACAATAGCACTCAAAGAATTTGGCTCTTGAATAAAGGTGTTAGCAAGCCATGGAATTCCCAAACAGAAAAACTCACACTGCGTCTTTATTCCATTTTCTTAAGGTCTATTGTTAACTGAAGACTCCTTGTCTTTTCAAATTCCTTCATGTGAATGGATGAGGCCAGACATCTGCCAGGATCCGCTCACATTTGCATGCAAATCAGAGACTTCAGGACACACATGGCCCTGGAGCCAGTAACACCACTTTTACTCTAGATTTATACTGATCAAAGTACCTTCCTGAACTTTCCACTCTGCTAGTCCTAGCTTTTAAAAACAAAGTAATGAGCGTACTCCAGTAATATTAATTAGACAGTCGTGGCAAAGCAGATTGCAAAACAAACAACAAATTGTCTTTCAGAAAATCCTACAAGCAAAGGCCCAAGTCAGCAGTACCTGTTCCTTCCCCGAATTCGAATTCCACTTTTCCTTTATTGTCTAGATTTGGGAATGAAAATACTGGTGGCGGGATGGAATTTAAAGAGTCATTTTTCTGGATTCCTGGCCTCTGCCTGTGTGATTCAGGTGCCTCAAAACCATTGACGACCCGGACATTCATGCATTCATTCAAAGACAGGCACTGTCTCTGGCGCCGGGGCTACAGCGGCGAACACGGGCAAGGTCCGCCCGTCCCAGAGCAGGCACCACCGCCGAGCCTCCCACTCCGCGTGTCCCTGCCGGCTACGTCGCCACCGTCCCGGGGCTGGCTTTCTCACCTGTCCCTCGTGCGCGGCGCCCCTCCCGCTGCTGGACTTTTCCACCCAACCCCAGCCTGCCAGGCAGGGACTCCCTCCGCGGAGGCTGTCGCCTCGGGAACCCGGGAGGGAACCCGGGGAGCGCCGAGTCGGAGGCTGCCCACACCCCTCCTCACGCAGCACAAAGGACACTCGCTGGCAAACTTTCCTCCCTCCTGACCTCGGCCGAGCCGGGAAGCCAGCGCCGGCTCCGCGCCTGGAGGGGATCAGGGCTTCCCCGGCATTTCAGCATTCCTGGCAAGCCTCCTGCGGCCACCTCTTCTGGGCTCAAATCATATCGGGTGAGGTTCTCCCCCTGATGAGACGGCGCGGTAGTTGAGCAGACTCTTCCTAACGCCCTGACTTCAACACGCTCGTTGTGAATTACGCCCCTCGCCCTCTCCTCTTACCGACAAGGCCACCGCCAAGACATCCTTCCTCTTTTCTCTCCCCACGACCTGCCACCTTTCTTTCCCTTCTCTGGGCCCTCTTTCCAACTCCGTGGGCCCCCACCTCGCTCTTCTCCGTCCCCAGGACCCCTGCTTCCTCCCAATCCCCAGGCGCCACCCTCCCCCGCGGGCGGACCCTGAAATCTAGCGGCTCGGCTCCACTCACTGCCTTTTGCCCATTTCTGTCTGGCCTTCCTTCCGAACTATCGCTCTCCCCCGCCCTGTTCTCTTTCTTTTTTGGAGGGGTGTGTGGGGGAGCTAGATTCCCGTTCCCCGACTTCGTCATTTTCTCCAGCTCCACGAGCCGCGCCCCCTCGTGCCCCGTAGGCCCCAGACCTTCCAGGGTACGCCGCCCCGCCAAGTTTGCCTCGACTTCCCCTGGCTGCCTCCCACGCCTCCCGCCGCGGCCCGGCTGGCCCTGGCACTTACCCCGAGGCCCGGCTGGCGGGGATGCTGGGGTGCGCACGGACCGGGCACCGGCGGCAGCGGCAGCGGGAGAAGAAGGCACAGCGGCTGAGCGGCGCCTCCCTCCCAGCCCGCAGCGCGCACTGGCTCCTCGGGGGACCCCCGGCAGAGCACCAAGACTGGAGGCGAGGCAGCGAGCGACACGAGCAACAGGAAACTCTAAAAGTTGAGGGATCAATTTAGAAATCACAAGTCATCAGAAGTGGATTAAAGTTACTGTCTGCTCCATATAACATTTCCTAACTAGCTCAGAGTTTTCTAACTAGCTTGAATGTTGCAGAAATACACACAGCCAGGTAAAGAGCAAGCAGTAGTTCAAGCTTTCAGTACAATAGCACTCAAAGAATTTGGCTCTTGAATAAAGGTGTTAGCAAGCCATGGAATTCCCAAACAGAAAAACTCACACTGCGTCTTTATTCCATTTTCTTAAGGTCTATTGTTAACTGAAGACTCCTTGTCTTTTCAAATTCCTTCATGTGAATGGATGAGGCCAGACATCTGCCAGGATCCGCTCACA
>NW_007728769.1:137910-159738 GCF_000696425.1 Galeopterus variegatus | reverse complement strand
CCGCCGCCGCAGGGAGCAGCGGGCCGCTGCCGCTTTTTGTCTGGGGGACGACAGGCTGAGGCTGGGTTAGGGAGGCAAGGCACACGGCCGTGTCTTAGCAAAGGACAGACCAAAAAAATAAATAAATAAATAAAATAATAATAATAATGTCCGTGCTAGGAGGCCAGCTAGGCACAATGGGGTCACGGCTCTGCGCAACGTAGAACTCGGGCTCCAGCTGAGAAGCAGACCAAATTCAACCCAGGAGAGAGCCAAGTTTTAGTATGAAATGTGACTCTTTGTCTTAAAATACTTGGTGATGGCACGATTGCGGGCTGTGAGTCCGTGCCCGGGTGGGCGCGCACGCGTGGCCGTGGAACGGGTCTGCGCCCTTGCCGCGGGAGGTGGTATTCGGACACTTAACTTAATGGCCAAGCCACTTCCGATTTAGGGAGGCTCTCAGAAAACATTTCTGAAACTTTAAATTACAGATTTCTGATTTGTTAGGCATGAAAGTTGTGTTTAAATACGCGGAGGATTGACAATGCAGTCTTTTGGAAGTGGAGGGTGTCTGTGAGCAAGGGTGGGAGAAAGGGGTGGAAATGAGTCTTTGGAAACTGCACGTGAATCCGAGTCTCAACTTCAAAGTGGCCAGCCTAGAACAGGGCTCAAGAGAAGCCCTTAATACTCAGTACTGGGGGAATCTGCTTTAAGCTAGAGCATCATTAGCCCCTCAGTACTGAACAATTTTGGTCAAGAGAATGTGGTGACATTTCCTCATTATGTCCAAGCTTAGAACTTCTGAGGAATTAGGAAAGGTACATTATTACAGAAGCATCCTTTCAATTCTTTGAAGCCACGGGATAAATTCAATAACAATGATCTTATATTCCTGATCCCTGTGCATTTCTTGGTGTCTTTCGTAAAAGTCTGATAAATATTTTATGCTCATCTGCTTTATGGTATCCCCAAACTGTCATGTAGATCCCAGTGGGTCACAGTGTGTCTTAGAAGGCTCTAGGGAAACATGATATTAGGATTCAGGTTAAAGGTATTTGAATAGTAGAGGGACGGCTAGACAAAAAGGCCCACTGCTGCCTGTAAATAACTAAGATTTAAGAACTTTCAAAATAGGTTGAATCTAGAACCTTACCCATGTTTCATAACTTGCTTTTGTCTCTTTCCCACTTTTTCGTGCAGATTTTATGTAGCATGGGGTTTGTCTGAAAGAAGGTGGGCCTCTGGTGGAAATACTTGAATGATCAGGGAAAGATAGAATGCAGGTTTCTTAAAGTCTCCTTTAGGTTTTCCAGCCTGTCTTCCTGGGAGCCGAATGGAGAGGATGCTGTATCCCGCCAGGTGGAGCTTTAGAGAGGAAGGTCTTGGACAGTTGAAGCAATTAATTATGGTGATGAGTTACTCCTAGGAAGCAAGATCTATCACAGCCTCCAGCTTTTGGAAGAGACTTCATGAGAATGGTAGGAGTCAGGCACTGATATATGAGCTTTGAAACCAGGTCAACACCACTTTAAATCCCAGCATCGCAATTTATGAGCTGTGTCCCAATGGGCAAGTCACTTTAAGCCTTAGTTTCCTTGGCTCTAAAGTGGGGATAATAACAGTACCTATCACAAAGCATTGTGCTGGTTAAGTGAGAGTAAGCTTGTAAAATGCTTAGGGCAGTGCCTGATATATAGTAAGCATTGGACAAATGTAAGCACTAGCGTTGTTAGCTAAGTACTGAAGACTAAAGTAAGACATCAGGTCAGACAGGTGGGATGATGATTCCACAGAACTGACACATGTATCAGAATATCTGAAAGGCACTAGTAGCTCCAGTGAAAGAAATGGGCTCTGTCTCCCTGCTGTTCAATTCATTTCTTTTTAAATCAGCATATCATTCATTGAAATTAATCTTCCTCTTCCCCAAAGCAAGAGTGAGGAAGGAAGCTTTGCCCATTTCCACTTGACCACTGCGTTCATTTGGCTCCAGACAGAAGGAGTGTTATCTTTAGGAAGAAATGTGCATGTTAGAGATGGGGATTGTTGTGTGTTGGAACGATTGCTGTGGGACAGAAGAAATTGAATGAGGCCTAACAATGATGAGTCTGAAATTTAGTCCAGTTATTGAAAATTTGATGAATTGCCTAAATGGTTAATTGGTCCACATTTT
The DNA here is from genome assembly GCF_000696425.1 of Galeopterus variegatus. Taxonomy (NCBI): domain Eukaryota; kingdom Metazoa; phylum Chordata; class Mammalia; order Dermoptera; family Cynocephalidae; genus Galeopterus; species Galeopterus variegatus. Next base: position 157,586 of record NW_007728769.1, on the reverse strand, counting down.
AGGAACTGCCATTTTTTAACTCTGCAAAGAGGTTTCAAGAATATTTTATGAATTGACATTTAAAAGCCCCTTGTCCTTGGGATGAAGAGGAAACGCCCAGTCAATGAGCCAGCACAACTAACCAAAATTCATGTATTGCTTGCTTAAAGTCCTCAGATCTAATGTGAATTATTCCCAGTGAGCTCACCCAGTTCTGGGGTCCTGAATTTATTAGTAAAAAAAGTACTTTATCTTAATATGTATTTATTTAGGACACATAGATGACCTTGGAGTCTTTGAAGGAGAGTGGAATAGGAGAGAAGGGCCCAAAAGTTCCCAAGAGAGCCAAACCTTACTGTTGATGTAAGGAGAAGTTCCTGCCTCTAGAGTTGGCTGTGTTGGGACACTACAAACCCCTCTGGACTCTCCCATAGTCCCCTTGAGGTTCTTTAGCTTTGGTGTGAGGGAACATTATAATTGGTATTAGCCTAATTGTGCTGATCTATGTGGTAAATGAGGGGAAAAAAGAAAGGTGAAACTTTAGAGCATGGTCATATTTGAATAATCTTTAAAGGAATATCTGTATTTGAGAATAAAATGATGCCGTTTAAAACCACAATTTTTAAAAGTTGAAAATATGTCTCTCTGTAATTGAAATATTAATAGAGTGCTAGTAGTCAATGTTCTCTCCAATCTCTGGACTAATACTATCGTTTTAAAACAGTCCCCACCAAGCTCTTAGAAGTTGATTACTATGCAACTTATAATGATGTAACTGTTGTGATCATTGTTAAATTTTATACCAAACGTGTTGTTTCTCTAAAATTTTTTGACAATTCAGTGGGTTTGCTACATATGTGTAGTTCATGTTCTTCCAGTTTTGTACTGCATAGGAAATCATTCCAACAACAGCAACAAAAAGGCGCTAATTAAAATTTCTGTAGTTAAAGTTAGTTTTTAGCATTTAAGTCTAATACCTTGACATGGAACTAAGGTGACCAACCATCTCGATTTGTCTGAGATGCTCCGGGTTTCAGTCCTAAAAGTCTCACATCTCAGGACCCTCCTCAGGCTTGGGTAAACCAAGTGGTTGGTTGCTGTAAATGGAACTAACATTCATACGTTTATGGTACTGTTACAATTTTAGTTGAGTCACAACCTTGCAGATATACGAAATAATGTCTTATGCCTGAATGAATAAGAAAATCCTATATCCACTTGTAGAACTTAATTGGTGCAGAGACCTTGGCAATCATCTCATCCAACCTGCTTATTTTGCAGATAAGGAAACAAAGCCCTAGAAAAGTGACTCTGCCAGTCTGTTGACAAAGCCTATGCTGAAAAGCTAGGCCATATACTCTTTGGAGGCAGGGACCATATGGCCAGCTCCTAATCCAGCATCCAGCATGTAGTAAATACTCAGTAAACATGTTTTGAATGAATGAATTGAATCAATTAATAAATGAAGGTGTTTATATAATTGGATCACATTATATCATAGGCATTTTCTTCATATCACTAAAGCATCTTTGAAACTATAATGTTTAATGGCTGCATAATTCTACCAACCTTCAGTTGGTGAGAAGTAGGGGCTTTACCGATAATTTGCTATAACGTATATTCTAATAAACATATTTGATTAGAAATGTCATTTTGGTTATTGAACTATAAATACAAACTACAGTTTGGATTATCAATTTAACATATTCAACTTTTCTATTTTCTTTATTATTTACCTTTAACCAGCCAGACTTTACTAAAAAATTCATTTTAGGTTTTTTTTTTGTTGTTGTTTTTTGCTTTTTGCTTTTGTATTGTAAAGATTTTAGTTGACAAGAGAAATTTAGAACTAAGTTTCTTCAATTTCAATTATTTGCTCCTCATTTTGATTCTCTTTCATCTGTGTAATAGTAGCTAACATGAATTAAGTACTTACTCTGTGCCAGGTACTACACCCGGGAATGTGTCCTGTATTGACAGAAGTGGTTATAGTGTGACGGTTAAGAGCCAGGGCTCTGGGTTTGGGCCATCTGGGTTTACGTACCAGTTCAACACAATCTTGTGAAAGTGAGCAAGTTACTTGGTTGTCTGTGCCTGTAATAGTACCTGTATCATCAGGTTTTATGAGTATTAAAGAGGCGCTTATGTGCCTAGCACATGGCAAGCTTCCACTAAATATTAACATATTAGTTAATATAGTGCTAACTGCTGGAACAAATAAACCAAAGACCTCACTGGCTCACATAAGGCAAGTGTATTTCACATTCATGTGACAGAGTGTGTTCCTGGCTGGGTGGCTTCCACCTGGTCGTTCCAGGCCCAGGTGACTTCCATCTTTTGGTTCTTCCTCCTTTATGTCTGTAGATTCCTTTCCATCCACACAGAAGATAGGGAAAGAGAAAACAAAGGATCACATGGGAAAATTCTGTGGGCCAGGCTGAGAAATGACTCATGTCACCTCCACCCATATTCTATCATCTAGAACACAGTGACATAGCTACCTAACCGCAAGGGAAGCTGGGAAATGTAGACCAGTTGTGTGCCTGGAAAGTAGAGGAAGAAATTTTTCAACATAGAGTGATCTATATTAGAAATATAGCAACATATATTGGAGATACAGCCATTTCTTCTACTGTTGGCCAGTATCTTTCTTAGTCCTCATTACAAGTCTGACAAAGTAGAAGAGAGTACATAACTAGCTCGGAGTCATGCTGCAAGTAAGAGGACATCATTACAGCAAAAACGTGTACAGAACAGCAACTAGAGCAGCGCTTTCCAATTCTTCATTCCTCTTAAAACTGTTCTTGGTTGATTGCTAACCTAATTTCCATCAACACCTTGCTTTCCTGAAGTTCCCAGAGACTGTAAGAAGGGAGAGGAGGACTGTCAGCTGCCCCTGTCAGCAGCTTCTACTCCCTTTTCTTTCAGTTCCTCATAAGAAAATGGTTAGAGACTACCGCACTGGAATTCAGTGCCCCTATTATCATAAATTTAATATCCACACTTGCTTTTAGTCCTAGGGGCCTATGAGGCTGTATAAGAGAGATTGGCAGATAGAGTAGACACAACCAGTTTATACACATTGTGCAGAAACACTGATGCTCATAGAATTGCCTCTACATTTCATCTAGCACCTTCTCTTGTCAAGTTTGCCTCCATCTTGCCAGTGCTTTATTTTATTTTTATAATAAAGGACTCTTGTACCTTTTATCTCAGATCATGTTAACAGTCTCTCCTGAGTAAAACATTGCCCATTTTCCATTTTCATGGATAACTAAGTACTCGCCTACCATATGAAGCATCTGTTGAAACGTTATTCTCTTGAATTCAATTTACATTGTACCCTTGAGTCTGTATCCCTGCCCAAACCTTGCATCACATACAGGCTATCTTCTGGAAAAGAGACTTAGTTTTTGAATTTTGTGACTTTGAAGAAAGAAAACTGCAGACAGATATGTGATATATCAATGGTAATTTATCTAGTTACTAGAAGCAAGGTCATATTACAATTTAATTCCGGAAGAACCATAGGATTTTAGAGCCAAAAAGAACCTTACAGATGATCTGGCTCAGGCCTTTCATTTTACAGAAGAGAAAACTGAAGGAGGCTAACACTTCCATGCACTTCAGAGCTCTGGGAAATTTCACTGGTTTTAAACCCTTACCCAGGTTCTCACCACTGGTTACTAGGAAAGCTAGGCCTAAAATCTAGTTCTCTTGATTTTCAGACCAGGCATCTTTCTCTTATATTAGTGTAACTTTAACTGAGACCCTCAGACCTCCCATAAGTTTGCGGATATACGCTTTAGAGTCTGCTAGGTTGCTATATGAACCCCAAAGCACAGGCAACAACAATGAAAATAGACAAATGGAACTACATCAAACTGAAAAGCTTCTGCACAGTCAAGGAAACAATCAACAGAGTGACGAGACAACCTACAGAGCGAGAGAAAATATATACCTCATTCACACCATACATCTGATAAGGGGTTAAGATCCAAAATATACATGAAACTCAAACAGCTCAACAGTAAGAAAACAAATAATCTGATTTAAAAAGGAGCAAAGTATCTGAACAGACATTTCTCAAAAGAAGACATACAAATGGCCAACAGGTGTATTAAAAAAATGCTCAAAATCACTAATTGTCAGAGAAATGCACATTAATACCACAATGAGATATCACTTCACATCTGTTAGGATGGCTGTTATCAAAAAGATGAGAGATAAGTGTTGGGAAGATGTGAAAAAAAGGGACCCTTTGTGCACTGTTGGTGGGAATATGAATATACTTTTTCCTAGATCGCCAGTAAATTAGTACAGCCATTATGGAAAACAGTGCTGAAGTTCCTCAGAACATTACAGACAGAACTACCAAATGATTCGGCATCCCAACACTGGGTATATAGAGAGAAAATTTTATTTGTTCTAATTCCCATAATAATCTGAAAAACTCATATGAATCATCTGGGTGCCCTTCTTATAATTAAATGCAGATAAGTGACATCCGATGCCAGTGTCTACATTTGTGTTTATAATAATGTTGGGGCCAAGCAATATTATGTCAATTATTTGGAGCTAAGGAGAGAAACATAGGGTGGTTTTAATGTATAAATGATGCCTTCTCACCAGGTGAGAGCCAGGTGATGTTTTAGTACATTCTAAGAAAAAAGATTCCACAGAAATTCCATGAGTTAAAAGTGATGGGAGAAAAAAAAGGGGGGAGGCATAAGAGAACTGAGTAGTCTAAACATGCAGAGAGAGAGAGAGTGGGGGGAGAGAGAGAGAGAGAGAGAGAGAGAGAGAGAACATAAGTACCACATTCACACTTTAAGGGGCGACTTAATTTTAGAAAAAAAGGAAAAAGTTCATCATGTATTACATAGCATTTATGATAGAATTTGAGTTTAACTAATTTGGTAGTTTTGTTTTTTTGTCCTGAACAGTTTTATTTAGATATAATTGCTGTTATGAGTTGAATTATGTCCCCTACAAATTCATATGTTGAAATTGTAACCTCCAGTACCTCAGAATGTGAATTTATTTGGAAATATAGTTGTTGTAGATGTAATTAGTTAAGATGATGTCATATTAGGGTAGGATGGGGCTTTAATCCAATGTGAGTGATGCCCTTATAAAAAAGGGGAGATTTGGACACAGACACGCACACAGGGAGGATGTCATGTGAAGATGAAGGCAGAGATGGGGTGATGCTTCTACAAGCCAAGGAATGCCAGAGATCGCTAGCAAACTCCAGAAGCTGGGAGAGGCCTGGAACAGATGCTCCTCACAGCCTCAGAAGGAACCAGCCCTGCTGACATCTTGATCTTGGACTTCCAGTCTCCAGAATGGTGAGAAAATAAATTTCTGTGATTTAAGCTACTCAGTTTGTAGTACTTTGTTATGGCAGCCCTAAGAGACTTATACAGTTGCCATACAATAAATGGCACATATTTGAAGGGTATAATTTTGATCCCTGTATACACTGCTGAAGCTGTCATCACAATGAATGTAATGAACGTATTCACCGTGCGCAAAGGTTTCTTTGTGCCTTTTGGTATCTGTTCCTTCCTCGCCTCCGTGCCCTCTGCTTGCTGCCTATCCAAAGATTCAGTAAACTCACCTGCTTTCTGTCACTGTAGATTAATTTATGTTTTCTACAATTTCTTTCACTCAGCATAATTATTTTGAGATTTGTACATATTGTGTGTATTAATAGTTTGTTTTTATTGCTGAGTAGAACTTCATCGTATGGATATATTACAATATGTGTACATATTCCCCCGTTGATGGACATTTGGATAGTCTCCAGTTTTTTCCTTTTATATATAATGCTTCTTTAAATATTTCCGTGCAAATCTTGATCTGTATTTATGCCTTCATTTCTCCCACATAAATATGAAATGATTGGATAATATGGTAGTTGTGTTTCACGTTTTGCAAAGCTGCCAAAATGTTTTCCAAGGTGGCAGGACCATTTTTCATTCCCATCAGGACTGTGTGAGAGTACAAGTTGGCTTGTGCATTAAAAACCCTTGAAGGTGATGTCTTTAGGCAGGTAGGAACTTTTAGATAATCTCTGTCACCACCTATCTAAAACTTATACCAGGCCTAATTTATACACTTGTTACCCACCCATGTGATTTTGAGTGTGAAATCTCTGCTTTATAAGATAGTTTGGGACTGGCTATCCAAATACATTATCACATAATACATATGTACAAATTTCTAAAGAGTTCTGGACCAAGGTCGGAAGGCATAAGTGTGCCTTTGACTAGCCATGCATCTCTCCATGTGCCATAGGCCAGCTCTCAGCTTTCATCTGCTCCCTGAAAAGTCAGAGTAAAGATGTTGTCCAGCCTGCCTGCTCAGTTTCCAGATCAAATCAAACTGTTCAAGGAAGCACTTGCAAATGGTGGTATGTGTAGCTCACTTTTCATGATGCCAGGATAGTGGAAAGCTCTGAGAGGTGGGCTTCCAGAATGGGTTCCCACAGATTGTGCCAGTCTGCACAAGGTGGGTGATGTCTAATGGACTGGCTGGCTGCACCTGCTTCCTTTGGCCCCGTTCCTCTAGGACAGTTCCACCTGAAGTCTGGAAGGAGTCTGGCACTGGATGGCAAGAAGCAATTTTCTGTGGAATTTTCCCCACCATAGTTAAGGTTTTGTCCTAAAAGTAAAAATAAAAAAATAAATAAAAATAATGGCTAACACTTACTAAGTGTGTACATTGTGCTAGGCATGGTGCAATTTTTGCATGAATTCCATGTAATTTTTACAATTCTGTTAGATAGTTAGGTATTATTATCACACTCATTTTTTCAGATGAAGTAATTGGAACATTAATGAGGTCAGATACTTTTTCCTAGATCGCCAGTCTGATACCAGAACTCATGCTCTTAACTATGATATGGCCTATAGTCTGTGATCCTATCTATGCTATGAGACTATAATCTGAAAGACTGCACCATTTTGACTATACTGACACAGATGCTATACCTGTTGGGAAAAAAATTTAAAAATTCAAAACACAAAACAGATTGAAGTAGTATCCAAGGAACTGTCCCCAGATATAATTCTTTCTGAAAGGAGGAATGTGAGCAATACTGCTCACATTTTATTAGAATTACAGTGACGTTCATAAAAATAATAAGATTTGAAAGTAAACAGCAGGAGATTAGAAAATTTTTGAAATGTAAAAGGCAATGAAATTTCAATTTGTAACACTATAACTTTTTGACTGATCCACATGAAGGACCAGCTACAGGTCACCTCATTTATTCTTAAGGGCTGAGGAGTTATATGGGATGTGGTTTGCCAAGGTCACTTACTGGAAAGCCACCTGGTGAACTCTTTGGTTAAATTAAATTATAAGAAAACACCATATTAAGACAGACATAAAAGCAAATTTATCCAGGTTCTTGGTTGCAGCAACCAAATCTACTGTAGCTAATTTAGGCAGGCAGAGATCTGCTAAAAGGTACAGATAGCCTGCAGGGTCTCTGGAAGGGCTCAGGAACTGGCATGATGTTGTCCAGCCAGGAAACAAGCAGCTAGAGAAACCCCCCTGACACACCATGTGCCTGTTCTGATAGAAGCTACATTGTCACTGATGCCCAATACTTGATACCTATCACACTATGGTCCTGTGGTTGGAAACTCTACACACCTCTCCCAAATGATGCTGCCATTGGCTTTTCCAGAAGATCCAAGCCCCTAACTTGTGGTTGCCTGTTCATGTAGCTCACTTGTGCCTCTGTGTTGCTTGATCAGACCTAGGCCCTGTGTAGAACAGGAAGCCACCTAGAAGGGAATGGACTGGTGCTGGGAGGGCCAACCCACAACACCTGCCATCTGTGCTCATTGAAGATGGTCAGAGCAGGAGCCCCTGCTCAGCCTTCTCCTGTCACTGTTCCTCAGCGATGTTGGTGCCTTGCTGGCTGTCCCTCACCAGGTACCCAAAGCTCTGCAGATCAAACTTAGAAAACCACCAAACTAGATTATTTCTAAGGTTCTCTCTAGTGCTAAAATTAAAGTAGAGGTGTTTAAAGTATTTTCCTATAGGTCTTGGCTAATTCCAATACATTGCCTGTAATTATCAGTAGTTAAGAGCATTCTACCCAAGGAGTGTGGCTTCATCTGCATTTTACATTTTGGTTGAATTACTCAGGTATATCAGTGCAAGAACATCCAATTCACGCAAAGAGGAAAGGGAGGGTAAGGAGGGGGAAAGGGGGACATTAGACAAAAATATACCCTTTTCAGAAGAGTATATTCTGAGCCTTTCAAGGGAAGCATTTCAAAGTTGAGATACTTGCAGATGTAGATACAGGAAAACTGCTTAAAGTGTTTGGCACAGGTTTAGGTTTATGAGCCACAAACACAAAGCTCCAAATCTGAAGAAAGAGCAGGCAAACTTAAGCTACCTTAAATTATATAGAGATCTGTTTACACAATCTTTTGCTCTCTAACATCTCAATTATCAAAAAATACTCTTTAAATTATCATCAAAGTCATCAGAAATCAGCGAGGTACCGTCTTCCTGGGCAGTGTGTGTCTATCAATTGTATGATAACTTGGGATATACTTTGTCATTGTGCCTAAGAACTTGGGCTCTGGAGTCAATCTCCTGACCTTTAGAAGCTTAGTTGTGTTATCCATAAGATGGGAAAAATCATAGTAACTGCATCATGTGGTTGCAAATATTAAATGGGGAAATGTTTGTTAAATTATTAACACATCACCTGAGACATAATAAATGTTGTCTAGTACAGTCACTGGGGCATCTACCCTGGCCTTTGGTCCTTGGGGGCCCAAATGGTGCTGGCAGCTGAGCAGTGATTTGGGAAGGCTGCTGCTGAGGATAGGAAAAGTAGCTCCACCAGTTGCTCTTTTAGAGGAGAGAGATGTAATATCCGCAAATGTGCCAGCAACCCATGAGTCCCCCACCATCACCAGGACATAGAGACAGGTCGTCCCTCTCTCTCTGAGTCTTCCTTAACGCTTTAGGTTGGTTAGAGTGTGGTGCTGATAACATCAAGGTGCAGGGTGTGATCCCTACACTAGTCAGCTACCTAATAAAAAAAGAAAGTTTTCTTGCTGTTTTATGGACTGATTTCATCTATATTTGATTCAGTAAACATGGATGAGCATCAACTACATGCAAAACACTACGGCCTATGAGATTAGACGGACATGACACTAATTCAGCAAATATTTGTTGAGTTTCCACTCTCTTCTAATGACTGTTTTTGGCTGTGCTTTAGCTAGGCCCTGACACATCATATGTGGGCTGTGGTTGGGACATGGGAATGATGTTAAAGAAGCAGATATTAGGATTGGCTCTGCCTCTAGACATGTGGGAAAACTACAGATAGGATACCAACTATCCCAGTTTGCCTGGGACTCAGGGGGTGTCCAGGACATAAAAATTTGCTTTTTTGAGTGAGTTCCCAGGATGTGATATTTTGGTGCTGAAACCAGGAAGGTTCTGGCTAAACAGGGATGAGTTGGTCATAATAATGGGTTTTACTTCCCCTATTAGTCTCTCTACCTCTGAGGAACTTAATTTCCTGCATTCGAAATGAAAAGCTTTGAACTGGGAGACAGCAATGATGTAGTGCAAAGAGGTCTGGAGTGGGATTTAAGAGAGCAACTCAGACCCTGGCTCTAGTTCTTGCTTATTGTGATGACTTAACAAATTGACTCCCTGTCAGAACTTCAGCTTCCTCATCCACAGAAGCAGGAATAGCTCACCCCACCCTGGGAGTTTGAGGAGGTTAAATGGGTTAATATGTGACAGAGCCTGGCACAGAGAGGGAGAGCAATTTATCTTTAATTTTCTATTTTTGAATAAGAAAACATATTATGCTGGCTTAATCATAAGAAGTTTCATGTACATATGCTTGTCTACATTAATTTTCCATAATTTGTACTCAATATATTGCCCTGGAAATGCCCTTTAAATGTCTCAATTAGGTATGTTCCAAGTTACTAACAAAATTGTAAACTTCTCAAAAGCAAGCATGAGGTATGTTCCAAGTTACTAACAAAATTGTAAACTTCTCAAAAGCAAGCATGATCTTTTTATGTCCTGGGTATCTCCTAACAGCTTCTAGAATTTAGCATAGTCACATGTCTCAATTAGGTATGTTCCAAGTTACTAACAAAATTGTAAACTTCTCAAAAGCAAGCATAATCTTTTTATGTCCTGGGTATCTCCTAACAGCTTCTAGAATTTAGCATAGTCACATTTTGAGAATACAAATTGCTGAGATTGGTTTGTAATGCTCTAGGAACAAAATATGCACCAAATATTTAGTTTCTTTTTTATCTGCATTTTATACTGCAAATCTACCCCCATAAATGTTCATCTTTATACATATATATATGTATATATATGTATGTATATATGGAGCCAGCTCAGATCATAGCCTTTTGAAGTCCCTCCCTTATCTAAATTACTGCATTTTAATCCCTTTATCTCTGTGATTTCCTTGCCATGTGCATATTCAATGGCAGCAAAAGGTGGTGGAGACAGAACAGATGTATACCTTGCCATGCTAAGTAGGCAGAAATCCTTCTGTGCCCGTGAGCTTGAGAAAACAGATGAAATGTCAAAACTAACAGTGTGGAGTTTATAAGCAGCAACAAGCCAGCCACATGCAACCCTACATTAGCCAAATGGAGATAAACTTTGTAATTTCTAACTTTCTGTGAACGTAATAGGTTAGTTGGTCTGCTCATTTGGGAAACCCTAAAGGGCTTTCTTTAAAAGTACCAGCCAAGAGAGAAAATGCCACCCATCAGCAGCTAGCTTGCCTCTCCCTGTATCGATCCCTGTCTCTACCTTTCCTGCCTCTCTCCACATCAGGCAGTTTCTGGGACTTACATCATGCCAAATGTTCATCTGGCATCCTTGACATATGTTGTTGTATGATGGATGCAATGGTCTTCATGTTTTTTTTTTTTTTTTCCTTTTTGTCTTTTTTCGTGACCAGCAAAGGATCGCAACCCTCAGTGTCGCGCCCGTACCGGACCGGGACCGGCAACGGGATCGCAACCCTCGGTGTTGCGCCCGCACCTCGCTCAGCCAGTGAGCGGCCGGTCTGTATGTGGGATCCGAACCCTCGGTGGGAGCGCCACTGCGCTCCCAAGCGGCGCACTGTAGCAGTGCGCCACCGGGCCGGCCCCAATGGTCTTCATGTTAAGTCTCTTCTTCTGAGGATCGAATCAGTTGAGCCAGATGCTCTCATGGCTAAAGGCACTGCAAATTCTGAGATGGCTCATCACCAGGCCTTTGGGATCGTTCCCTAAGCTAGGCTGGAGAAATACTGCTAAAACCACATAATTAGAAACATCACCTTCTGATGCTTGAAAGATGTTCCTGAGTTTGTGCCATGGCTTATAAGGTCATTCCCAGTGTTTTATTTTTAGGGTGGCAGAATTGGGGCAGGGCTCAACTGAATGTTTACATTTGCCAAAAGAGCTAATGTGACTCTGTGCTTCATTAAAAGAAGTATTGCTCTTAAAACAAGGGAGGAGGAGTTTTAGATGAACATGAGCAGCTATCTTCGGACTAAGTTATTCATTTATTCAACTAAAATATACGACAGTTATTCTGTGAAAGGCTATGAGAGATACAAAAATAATAAGTAGCACATGAAGACAGACATAAATCGTATTAAATGAGTATTCTGTGAGGGGACTGCTGCTTTTCTGGTTTGGGTCATGGGACTGTCAGAATCTTCACCATAGCAATCATAAGCCCAGGTGTGAGTCATGTGGCCTGGTAGGTACCGTGCCAACTGGGAGAGGATGTGCCTTGTTTAAAGTGGGCAGCTGCTGTTCAGTTCTATTAGATCGTCATCTTGTGAGAATGCAGGTCTGGTTTTGCCAAGAGAAACCAGAAATCCGGAACTTTCTGTGAAATAATTCATTTAAAAATACGGCTAAGATGACAGCTAATTCAGGTTTTTAAAGGCTCTGTAGAACAGCTCTAACATGTTTTGGGGCTGCATTCTGCTCGTGGGCTTTCAATTTGTAAATTCTGCTCCAATAAGTAGTGTTCACCCAATCAAGTTGTATTTGCCAGTATTTAAAGGGGTTCCTCAACTTGAGGCTTCACATAAATAACCAGTTGGTTATTACTCCACATGAGTGTTCCTTCCCGTCCATTCATCCACTCATCCACTGAGCATACAGTCTCCGTCCGTGCAATCCCCATCCAACCTTCTGTGCAGTAGGAGATGCTATTGTTGCCCCATCTACATGCCCCTGGCCCCCATGACTTTTGGACCCCAGAAGTAAGCCCAGCTAGAGGGGCAGGACACAAGTGCTGATGAGTGAGCACCACTGGGAGCCACTCTCAATCAACGATGAACAAAGTCAGTGGATAAAAACCTCAACTCCTCACCCTCCAGGTGTCACCACTGGGAGGCATGTGACTCACTGTCTTCCAGTGGGCCCTGTGGATTGAGCCCTGGTTGCTCCTTGCATACGTCGCATTGCCTTCCTTCCCTTCCCCGTCTCATTTTCCTTCCCCCCATCAGTGCTTCCTGAAATTACTTCCCAGCTCCTTGTATCTCAGGCTTCGCTTCGGGAGAGCCCAGCCTTAGAAGAAGCCCGACTCAAACTTCTCCTCCGTGAGTGAGAGATTGCTCTCCCCTCTGTGCTCACAGAGTACTTGTTTATATTGTTTTCAGAAGACATTTTAGGACCGGCCCGGTGGCGCACTGCTACAGTGCGCAGCTTGGGAAGCGCGGCGGCGCTCCCGCCGAGGGTTCGGATCCCACATACAGACCGGCCGCTCACTGGCTGAGCGAGGTGCGGGGGCAACACCGAGGGTTGCGATCCCGTTGCTGGTCCTGGTCCGGTACGGGCACGACACTGAGGGTTGCGATCCGTTGCCGGTCACAAAAAAGACAAAAAGGAAAAAAAAAAAAAAAAAGAAGACATTTTAGATTGTAAACTTATTGAGAACAAGGATCTTGTTTACATTGTCAAAGGAACAAGTTTAAATTTCATCTGAGTTTATCTGAGCAAAATGAAAACAAAAACAAAAACTCCAAAACAAAACAGAGCAAAAAAATAAGTAATAAAATAAAAAAATAACCAATTGGTATAGATTGCCTGGACTCAGTAATAAGAATGACTCATTTTATTTAAAATGCCAGGTGAAGAAATGAGCGAGGCAGGTGCAATTCCTGTAATTTTGGTGGAGAGTGAGGGAGATGGCTCTCCACTCTCAGCGGAGAGTTTCAGCATATTCTGCTGCACGTGACCTGGAGGTATTTCACACTTCCACTGGGACAAGTAAGGGGAATAAAATCCCCTGGACTCCACTTGCTAATATGAGGGTAACTAAAGCTACTTCTCTGGAAGTTTCTCTGGATGGACTTAGTACAGGCTCAGGCCAAATTCTCTGTTGATGCTTTAAACTTATATCCAGAGCCCCACATCCAGTACAAAGGAGCTTGCCTTCTCTGTGTCCTGGTAGAAGAAATGCACATGCTCAGTTACTGGGTGGGTGGCTCTTGAGTAATTTCTGGAATTACCTAGCTGGAACATCTATTCTTCATGGACCACAATCAAATTTCATCCCTTTACTTGCTGCCTGTATCATGCCAAAGACAGAAATGCCCTGACTAAGCTATGTTCGTGAACCGGCCACATTGACATGAGAAGCAATAGGCCATTTCTTCATCAGTTATTAATTATGTACATTAAATTTACAATACTAAATCTGGTAATGGTCGCCACTCTATTTGTTGGGGTGGAATAGAGAAGGTAAACGACGTACACGTCAGTTGCATTTTTTAAAGTGACGTGAATGGAGTAATGGTTGACGTTATCTACAATACTAAATCTGGTAATGGTCGCCACTCTATTTGTTGGGGTGGAATAGAGAAGGTAAAGGACGTACACGTCAGTTGCATTTTTTAAAGTGACGTGAATGGAGTAATGGTTGACGTTATCGATGATGGGTGATCACTCACTAGTTGTGCAGAAGTAGGAGATGCAACTGGTAAATTTGTTCAGATTTGCCTTTCCTGGAGCAGGAAAGCTAGAATTCAGGCAGAACCTGTGACCCACACTGAAACTGAAGTGAACTGTTTTACCCTTAGTTCGCGTGGATTAGACAGTCTTCTTATCAGCCAGGCTGTCCCCCCTCAGCCTGTGTAAAATGTGATTAATATGCTCAGAGAGGGTCTCGGGAGGGAGGAAGACATTTTATACTTGGCCACGAGATGGGCATCATCAGCTGTTGGGTTTTTGGTCTTCGTTTTTGTTTTCTTCATGAAAAATGTGTGATTTTTTACATAACAGGAGACTGTGTTATGTTCCACAATTATTTGTGGGTGATTAATGTACTTTTGACAAGTCTGCCTCATTTTCAACATTTTAAATTTTCTTCCAATGGGGGGAGTCAAAGTTTTTGTGCCCTCTTCATCTCTTCATGCAAAGTGTGTTTTCCAGACTCCTTCTCGTGTGCTTTCCACGTACTAAGGACTTTCAAAAATTAACTCATTATTCACCCCAACAATCTCTTGAAGTAGATATTGTTACCCTACTTTACTTTGCAAGAGCTGAGGCTTAAAGTAAATAAGAAACTTGCTCAAAATCTTGCAGTTAATAATTTAAAGAGCCAGGATTTGAACCCAGCTCTCACAGCAACTTTGTTACCAGCTATGAAATATCCATGCAGCCTGTTTCCATCAAAGAGAAACCACTTTTATATATTTACATTAAATTTCACCCAGTAGTTAATTTGAGTCCAGATATTTTTAGCAAATACATTTAAACTGGAGAGTTGAATAACACGTAAGAGGCAAAGAGATGGCACAAATTTCAGGTTTTCCGTTAAATTTTAAGTTCAACAGGAATACAGTTGACATGTGTGTGTTTTGGGAAATTAATTGATATGACTAAGTAGACACTTCCCTCTTCTTTGGGGAAATATGCTCATTGGATCAGCGCTCCTTCATTATGAAGATCTAGTTCGAGACTTGAATAAAAAGCCCATTCTAGGCACCTGGGTTCCTGGAACATTTAGGCGAGTCATTTAGATCTGATCTCGTCGAAATGTATGTAACCCAAATAAAAGCTGGTACTCTACACACTCCAGTGCCTGCTCAGTGTTGCCCTAGAAGAGAAATACAATCAATCAATCAAAAGTAATTTAGACAACGTGAATCTTTATTGGAATCTCTTGAATAATGTCAAGGCAGATACAGTCTGAAAGTCCCATCAACCTTTATTAAAATCATCTTTTCTTAGTTCTCTCAAACACAATATCTCTGAGACCAATAACTGATCTTAAAATTTTCTCTTTGCTCACTGTCAACACTCCCTCCAACTCTTTTTCTTTTATAGCTTAAGCAAGTTCTGGTTTTCAGAACCTTATCCCTTTTCCTTCTAACACGTGTTTCTTCTCTTCCACCAGTAAATCATGGTCTTTATTTTTTATTTATTATTATTTTTTAAATATTGCCTTTTTCTAGCCATTGTGCAGAATCACTATCACAAAATCCCAAGAACCAAGCTATCAATGACAGAAATTTGCATTTTAGGACAGAGGAAGGTCAGGCTGGGAGTATTCATACTCTTAAGTATTTTTCCTCTGTCACACATAAAAATACTGTATGTCATTACAAAGGGTCATACATAACAGATATACCCGGACACACTCAATCCCTGAGCCTCCTGCGCACCCTCGCCATAGGCAACACTGAGGTCTGGGGACAGCAGGAGAGACAAGAATGGTGAGAGACTCAAGCCTGAGGTGAGAGGTGAGAGGTGATTCACAGGTGGACTGTGTATCAGCCATGGGTGAAACTCAGCACTGGGGTGAACGTGACAGTATTATTTTTGTGTGTAATTTTTAAATAACATTTGATGACTTCTGTTTTAGGCAGCATCAACACGATCCCATGCTACAGGGACTGTCAGAATGTCATTTGCTCTGCCTATGATGCACTTTAGCGTTCTTGCCGCTCTCTCTTGCATTTGTATCAATCTTTCCCGTCTTCTAGGTACCAGATCAAATGTCAGGCTGGAATCATAGAATGTCAGGCTTGCAAAGAACCTTAAAGGTCATGGATTTCAGCAGTTCCCAGATCTCATACCTGTGCCACTTTTTCAAAATGCACATTCTTGTTTTCCAATCCTCAGAGGTTTATATGGATTCATCTGCTTTGGAATTCCAGAATCTGCATGTAAAAAAAAAAATCTCCCCAAACGTTTTTGTTAACCACTCTGTTTTGGGAAATCCTGATCAAATTCACCTTTTGCCATACTACCTGATCTCCTCAGAGGTTTATATGGATTCATCTGCTTTGGAATTCCAGAATCTGCATGTAAAAAAAAATCTCCCCAAACGTTTTTGTTAACCACTCTGTTTTGGGAAATCCTGATCAAATTCACCTTTTGCCATACTACCTGATCCATGAATTCCCTCCAACAGTACAGCTCTTGGTGGTCAGCCTAGTGATGGGGCTGGTGATGGGAATGGACACTCAAATGTACTGAGTGCTTACTACTGTCAGACATTGAGCTAAAGACTTTCCTGATTTATCCCACTTAATATATAAAACAATCTCAAGAGACAGATAAGGGTATTATATACATTTTCCATCAAGTCATTGAATTTGCTATGAATTCACTCTTTTCTAGGCTTTTGCTCAGGTAATGCTTGCCTTGTGAGACTCTCCTGCCTAATCTACAGCCTTTCCTTTGAGCTCTGTAATACCTGTGCTTACTTCTACTCTTTCATATTTCATATTGGGAAGACAATACAGTTTAACAGCTAAGGGAGTAGATTCTGAAGTCAGAGACTGTAGATTGAAATCCCAGCTCTGCCACTTTCTGGCAGAGTTGCTGTGGGCAAGGTAACCTTGCTCTGCAAAATTTCTTCATCTGTAAAATGGAGATTTATTTATTTATTTATTTATTTTGTCCTTTTTGAGACGGGCAGCACCGCGCTCAGCCAGTGAGCGCACCGGCCATCCCTATATAGGATCCGAACCCGCGGTGGGAGCGCTGCTGCACTCCCAGCGCCGCACTCTCCCGAGTGTGCCATGGGCTCGGCCCAAAATGGAGATTTAAGACAGCACTTTCTCTTAGAGCTGAGGTGAGGACCAACGTGTGAGCGCATGTTACACACTTAGAATAGACCCAGGCAAATGTTAATTGTCCATTTATTTGTCTTTCTTCTCTAATAGGCTATGAGCATCTAGAAGGCAGAGATTATATCTTGCTCAATGTTCTGTCTCAAGAGGCTACTGCAAGGCCTAGCAAATAGTCAGTACTTTGTAATTGGCAATTTTAATACAATTCTAATCTGTGAGAGGGTTCAGAATAAAACATCATAAAGACTGCCAGTACACACACTGATTTCTCTGAACATTGATACCACTCTACTATCAGTAAATAATAATCGTTTATTTCATTGTTATTTAACCACATGGCTCTCTGGGTAAACCTTTACTAGTTTTAGCTATCAGACAAACCTGGTTCTCAACCTGGCTGCTCGCTTCTCCTGCTCTCTGTGTGGCAATGCCAAGTAATTGTACCTCTTGGACCCTCGTTTTTCTCATCTGTAAAACTGAGATGATCCATCTACCTTGCAGAATAGTACAAGGATTAGCAGCATTGCATGAAGGACGTGTCGTACTGTACCTGGGATGGAAAAGACGCTCAGGAAGAAGTAGGTGTGCTTCTTATTGCTTGGAAGGAGTTCAACACGAATGTTTCCTGATTTGGTCTTGGCCCCTATTCAGTATTCTTCATTCACATGGCCTGAAATCATTTGAGTCAGATATCTTTAAGTACCGATGTGGTTGAATTGTATGCCCCCAAAAGATTTGTTGATATCCTAACTCTCAAACTTCAAAATGTGACTTTTTTGGAAATAGGGTTGTTGCATATGTAATTTGTTAAGATGAGGTCATACTGGAGTCAGGTTGGCCCCTAATCCAACATGACTGATGTCTGATAAGAGGAGGAGAGACAGACACAGGTGGCAGAACTCCATGTGACAATGGAGGCAGAGATGGCACAGTGTGGCTGCAAGTCAAGGAACACCAAGGATTGACAGCCACCGCCAGCAGCTGGGAAGAGGCAGGGAAGGGTTCTCCCCAGAGTGTCAGAGTGAGCACAGCATGGCTGACACCTTGATTTTGGACTGTGAGACAATAAATTTTAAATTGTTTTAAGCCCCCCAGTTTGTGGTGCTTTGTTATGGCAGCCCCAGGAAACTAACACAAATACTATGCTAAACTTAATGACCACGACTTCCCAAAGTTACTATAGGAAAAAGGGAACATTTGTGTTACTTACTTGTAAAAATGAGCAAATTGAGGTTTTCCATAGATTCTAGATTTGTCCATCCTAAAAGTGATTATAACTGTAGAGTGACTTGTAGACTTCTAGGAGAAAGGGAGAAACAAACCCTTGATCTACCACACTCCTCAAAGGCTTTCGTGTTTTTATTTTCCCCATGAACTTCTAGTCTTTTGGTAAAGAAGTTTGGGTCTCAGGAGGACCAGAAAGCTTTCAGCTGTGCTTATTCAGAAAAGTAAGAAAATCCTGTTTGCATTTACTATTTATGAGCTGTGTCTTCATATTGACTATGTGATGCTGTGCTTTTAAGAACCTGCAAATGAGATAAGATTCATTATTTTTCAATTTAAAGAGGATGATGGCAAACTCTGCAGTGTAATACACAACCAGACTGGCATTCTTGCCCCAGAATTGGTGTTAACGTTGTTCCTTTAGAAACTAGTAACAATGCGCCATATTTACAAACATATTTGACATACAAGTCATATTTGTTTGAAATAGCATTCAAGTGTTTAACTGCAGTACATGATTCATGGGAAAACCTTCAGCTCTGAGCGATTCTCTGTTATTAAACTCAGAAGCACATTTTTCCATGTAAAGCACACATCCAATAAGGAATTTGTCCTCATGTTTCTCTTTCAACAAGGGGGCTGCTGCCATTTCTTCTGCTGTTTCATTCAATTTCTAGGTGCAAGGAGAACGAAATTGAAATAGTCAAATGAGTTGGAGTAAAAACTAAAAATTAACCTTATGGTCATCCAAAGTGTTCTAGAAGGAAATTTAACTTGTGTTTGTTTTTTAAAAAGCTTTTCTTCTGGGGGAAAAAAAGTTTTGTGTTGCAGTCTGGAGTAATGTAACTGGGAATCCAATCCTGCTGTGGACAAGTGGCCGGGCTTTGTCCTCGGCACGTGTTCAATGCTCATGCGTCCCTCCTGACCACAGCTTCAAGGAATGTCTTCAGCTATGGATTCATGAAATTCCCCTCTTTTGATGGAAGCAATCCCATATTTCCTGAGGTCAACTTTTGGCCTGGGTTACTACTGCATACTTTAAATTTTTTTAGTGTTTTCTATAGTTTAGCATTTTTTCCCCAAATTATTCTAAAATAGCTGGATTACCACAGAATTGTTTTCTCTCCTGCTCTTGAAAGCCGTCTTCCATTGCTTCTGGTGTTATCTATCTCCCTTTCCTAAAACACTGAATAAATCACTTTCGTTCATTTGTTCATTCATTCGACTCTCCTCTGCCACTGGGGTTGGCAAATTAAGGCCCAGTGCCTATATTTGTACTACTTGAGAACTAAGAATGCTTTTTACATTTTTATTCATTTATTTATTTATTTATTGGCAGCTGACT
>NW_007728769.1:130394-137900 GCF_000696425.1 Galeopterus variegatus | reverse complement strand
ATTTGATATTGATCTATTAAGTAGCACTCATTGGAATGGTTTGTTCAAATAATTGCTAATCCCATAACAACGTATGATTATAGAAACCTTCCAAGTGCTTTGCTAAAATTAAGATAAACTGTATCTAAGCCCTTCTCCTGCTCCAGTAGCTTGGAGGTTCCCATCAAGCTCTCTGTGAGTATAGCTGGGTCAAAAGAGAAATTTTTGGAATCAGACAGACCTGGGTTCAAACCCTGTGTCTGCCACTTCAGCTAGGAAAGAAAGTGCTTCTCTACACCATGGTGTGGTGGTGAGGACTGGATGGAATGAGGGGTGCATAACTAAAGCAATTAAAACACGGCATTACATGCAGCTACTCCCCCATAAATTGTAGCTTTAATTATTACCAGTAATGAAATTATCAAGAAGGGAATGAGATTAGTTTAGGATGGCTTGTTCTCGGTAAATTTCTCATTAGCATCCCGGGGAGAAGAACTTTGTTTCTAAATGTCCATATATCATTTTTTGATATTGGTCCTGTGGTCTGCATGGGTTTGATGTTGAGCACACTGTCCTAGGATCTCTGAAGCCTACTCTTGGCTGAAATTTGTCATCCTGCACATCTGACTCCTGTCCTCTAGCAAATCTATTTATTTCAATTCTTAAATATTACTGATGGTCTCTTTATTTTCAGACCCCCTAGTATATAATTAGCTTGAGCATGAGGATCTGAGCATATGGAAGCATCCAGATATTTTTGTGTCTTCTCCCTTCTGCGGAGGCTTCTCTTCAGCTGAAAATCTTGATTTGGAGTTAACAGCTCAGGGTCAGGAATAAGAACCTCTAGATACTGGTCCTTAGTCTGCCCCCTAATCAGCTGTGTGACCTGAGATGTGTTGTCTAACTGCTCTTAGCATTAGTTTATTCCTCTGTAAAATAATGGGGTTCTACCAGATGCTTTTTATGAGTTTCTTCTTGTTTTAGAATCCCATGATCATAAGCAATCTTTTGAGCACATATAGGAAACCCTTAGAGAAGTTTATAGGAGAAGATGCTTGGGACCATTCAGTAACTACACAAGTTTCACACGTTAACCATAAGAATTAGGATGGCGTGAAAACTGCAAGAATCCAGAGAAGGTTGGGATCTATGGGGGTCAGATTGTTGGGGTAGATTAGGAGAAGATGCTTGGGACCATTCAGTAACTACACAAGTTTCACACGTTAACCATAAGAATAAGGGTGGCATGAAAACTGCAAGAATCCAGAGAAGGTTGGGATCTATGGGTGTCAGATTGTTGGGGTAGACTCAGATGAAGCCTAGCCAGAAGAGAGGACAGAGATGATAAAGGACTGGTGTCAGGGATTTTGTTTATTCTTGTTTTATTTTGTTGATGGTTTAATCCTCTCCAAGGTAAATGTCAGTTCAAGATATCCACCCACCAGTCTTTGGAATACTGCCTTGACCTTATTCAGAAATACAAACTTCCACTTTGATCTCAGAAATGGACAATATAGTGCCAATTATTTCCAAGCACACCATTTTGAGGCGGTTTATAATTTTAGTTGGAGTGACATAACGTTCAACATGTAAAGACTTGAGAAGCTAGGCAGAGCAATTGCAAAATGATCTTCTGGCTTGGGCAGCATTCATTCTAAGCAACATTGGAAGGCCAACAACTCAGATAATTGCTGCAAAATGTTTGCTTCTTAATGTTCAATCGAGTCTGAGAGAAAAACAACAGAGCAAAAGATGGCCTCAATTTAGTGCTCTGCTGGGGAATGCAGCAAAATGCAGGGGTTAGGTTGGGAGTCAGATCCTAGACCCACTGTTCTTAGTTGGATGAAGTTGGAGAAGTTACTTAACCATTTTTACCTCACTTTCTTCATTTGTAGAAGGGGTATAATAATAAAACTCACACAGATTTTGTTACAGCAAAATGTGTTATCACATAAAGAGCTTAGACTAGGTGTTGGATTGGAGTAAATACCCACTAAATGTCATTTGTTATTCTTAGTGTTGTATTCTCCCACAAATTCACACACATATTATTAAAAGGAATAAAGTGTAGAAACAGGATTTGATGAAAATTTATGAAATATACTTACGAAATAGTATGAAATGGAAAGGAGAAATGCAAACAATTGTGAGTATTTCTAAAGGCATAAATTACAATAGACAGGGCCTTGGCCACTATAAATTCTCCTTAGTTTGTAGGAGAGAGGACTGGCCCTGTTTACTTCTGAATTCAAAATTGTTGCAAAGTTTTTGAAAAAGATCTTAGAATTTTGAGTGATTTCTCAAGACTTCAGAATTCATCATGTCATATGGTTCTAATTAATGGCTTTATCACTTAAGATTAATTTATTTAGTATTATTGAAATGTCATTAATTAAACATAGCAAGAATGAAACAAATATCAAAATATAAGCATCGTTTTGCCTAACCTGTGGTTCATTCTAATAGGTTAACTGTGTAAAGGATTTAATTATATAATAAAATAATAGAAAATTTGCCAAAAATCATTAAAATTTATAGCTGAAAATAAAGGCATTCCTTTGGAGTTTTTGGCAGAAAAAAATATTCCTTACTTTCAGATGAGTGTAATAGATACTCTTCTTTCAGAATTTCTGTGACTGTTTTGTCTTGGGCTAATTTAGTTGTGGGAATCAACACCTGAAGAATCTAGTAGGGTGAGACATTACATGTGGGAATGAAAAAAGCATAAAAAGACGTTTAAAAAGTTGGGGGTAGGAAGGTTATCTGCTTCTGCAGGGAATCAAACAGCTGACATTATAAAGTGCTTCACGCATTCTTAATTCTGTAGCAGAATTAAGAGCTAGTTCTTGGATTTTGTGTGTGTTCTCTTTTTGAAGCTTCTCAACTAACAATCAATTCTCTATCTCTCTATCTTTCTCTTTTTCTCTCTTCATTCCTACTTTTGTTGGGGACAAAATGGGGTGCTGGTGGGGAGCAGTACCAAAAAATAATGGGACAAAGTTATTCCAATGCACATTTAAATGTAGGAAAGGAAACCTCTTGAACAGGGAGAGCTCTTAGGCCGTGAAAGGCTCTTTGCTTGATATATTTAAAATGAGACTAAGCCAAGTACTGGAAAATACATTCCAAATATTTTGGAATGCTTCTTTGGCAGGAAGATGCATTAGATGCCTTGGTAGAGTTGTCCATTGAAGTTCTCTAGTTTGGTAGCACAAGACATTAATTCGTCAAATGGTGTACTGGGAATATTGTTTGCTTACGCAGACTGGCTAGATTTGAACAGTTGAAAACACAGCCAGGAAAGAGCTGCAAGACAAGGGCTTGTGCACAAAACTGAAAGAACTTGGTTTCACAATGGGCCCCTTGCTGAATGCCAGGCTTAGCTCTTCTTAATAGGATGTCACCTGAGAATCTATTACAATGTGGATAGACTCAACTTTCCTCAGAGAGTTGGATTAAACTGTAGAGAAGACACATGCCGTATTTGACACCTGAGCATTTCTTTATCATTCATTTTCTACCATCTCTATTTTCTTTGCTCATAAAATAACAACTTGGCCATTCTCTGCAAAACCACTTTTTTCTACTTGAAAGAAGGATCATAGTTGAAAGGCCATAATGTGTTCCATGTACTTTCCTCCCACAAAAGGATTTAAAACCTCTGAGTATCAAGGAAAACAAATTTTTATAACCTTTTCAAATGTTCTGACTTGTAACATCCTTATGTTGGGCCTCATTTTCACTTCCAGCCTGATTATCCATCATCAGCTTGACGGGAAGAATGTGTTCTTTTCTGTGATCTTCCAAAATGAGCAGCAAAAGTGAAGACCACCTGTTGCCATCTCTAAATCCACTTGACATTTCAAGGCTGCACATCTGCTACTTTGCCATAACATTTTCCTTTATGGACTACATGGTTTCTAGAATGGTGTCATGTGGGTCAAAATCTAGCCAGGAATGAATGGTGTTAAAATTCCTAAGCTTCAGGTTGTTTTAGGTTTTCATCTCCTATAGGGAAAGGGCGTGTGATTATACTATGTCCTTATATCAAAACATGTAAAGCACAGTTCTTCTCTTGTGCCAGGTCTGATCAGTTGGAAGTGACTGCCTGGATGACTGTTGAGATTGGCTATTTACAGACAGCCAAATCAAAGAGTCTATACTAATTTGGGTGTCGTTTGTCGGTGAGGGATTGGACAGTGTCCTGTACTAGCCATTCCTTTTTTTAGAAGCTTCTTCCAGAATGCCACTCCTATCCCAAACACACTCATTTTCCAGCTGAGAAAGTAGGGTCGCCATGGGTGTGTGGCAGTGACTTCTACCTTGCCCTTTACTCCTCTTTCCTCTGCCTCTTTGCGTGGTAGATATTCAATCCCTGTGAGTTTTCCAAAGGAGAGCAATTACGGGCCAGGATTAAAAAGCCTGGGCAATGTGCTGTGTACTCATTAAGATAAACGTTTATCTGCAACCTTCCCTCTGAGCCCCAAGGGGCTCTTAGTCACCTAAGAGGTTCAGGTTGCAGCAATATTTGTCCTTCATGTATTTTCAGGGGCCAGAGTAATTCCACGGTCTGCAAATGAAGATAAGAGGCAGTTGCAGACTGGACAGCAGTTGTGGGCAGATAAGAGCATGTTATTCCATGCCAGAGGTTAATGGGAATTGTCAGTGTGGTGGTGATTTTTCCAATCCTTTGTTCCCACTTTGACAGAACACATGGTCGGAGCCAAACCCAAGATCCTGTTTCCAAGAACACCTGTTGCTTCATGGATCACGTGTAAGAGATACTTCTTGGGAACTCCTTCTATTCCAATAGCACCATGTCTGTCTGTTGTATTCTGTCTACATTCCTGGCATAAACTCTCCTCTGGCTAAGCCATTGGTTGACAAATGGCTAATCTCTTTGCTACATGTTCTTTTCTTGCAAAGCTTTAAAAATATTTATTTCTTTTTTTTTGTTTCTGAGTAGGTTATATGAATGACAGAAATATATTTCAAGTCAACACTTAAATATCTATGCCAGCTTTAGCAGAGAGCTCTGGGTAATAATAATCCATGAAGGAGTCAAAGTTAGAGTTTATTTTTGTATTTGTATTTAGGATACAGTCAATCAGACACACATAAATACACCCACTCAGTACCCAGGGCTCCTCTCTCTGCAGGACTAGTGTCTGCATGCGAGTCCAAATCTGGGGAAATCTGGCTCCTGCAATTGCAAATGATTCGCACCCAGTAACTGCACAACTCACATTAGTTTTCAGCAGATTTTTTTTCTTCCGCTTATCTGAATAGCTGCAAGTGGATTCTATTATTTGAAAAATGAAAATATTTAGTGGACCAATCTATAATGTGACGGGTACCATTTACCAGCCTAAAGAGTGCAATTTACAATAATCAGGTTACTTTACCTGGAAGAAAGAAGGGGCATTTTGAGAAAATAAAAAAGCTTGTTGACTTTGTTTTGAAGGTATTAGTCATTGCGTTATCTATAATAATACTACATTCTATTTATTTCAGTGCTTACCTTGTGCCAAGCATTGAGCTAATTTTGCATGCATAATCAAATTTAACCCTCATAGTTAATCAGGTTACTTTACCTGGAAGAAAGAAGGGGCATTTTGAGAAAATAAAAAAGCTTGTTGGCTTTGTTTTGAAGGTATTAGTCATTGCGTTATCTACTATAATAATAATACTACATTCTATTTATTTCAGTGCTTACCTTGTGCCAAGCATTGAGCTAATTTTGCATGCATAATCAAATTTAACCCTCATAGTAATTTCTGAGGTAGGTATAGATTTCTATTTGATGGATGAGGATATTGACGTAGAATGACAAAGCAACTTGCTGGAGGTCACACATCTAAGGCATCGAACTAGGATTTGAACTTAGGTCTTTCTGCTTCCAATGCTGGTGTTCTTTCTTGCTTCCCAGTAGAGCAACATACCTGAACTTCAAATAAACAATGCTGAGGACCTCTTTCCAAACTCTTAATCTCTCAGGCCTTCTCATTTTTCCAAACTTGCCTGATATCTTGCATATGTGTCACTAACAAAAATGAGGTCTTACTGAGAATGATGTAACTAGGGCTCATATCTCCTGGCTCCTAATCCAAAGTTCTTTCTAGGTTTCACCAGTCCAGTGACAGGAGACAAGACATTGGCAAACCATTTTCATAAGCCCTTCCTTCACTTACTCCTCGCACACCCACTCTCCATCCTGTCCTTTTTAGCTGCTATAGTACTCATCTTCAGAGACCATATCCCTCCTTGACATTTTATTGCATATTTATTTTCGCTTTGTCATGTTTCCCCATAATAGAACATCTGTCGCTGGAGAAGAGAGACTTTGTTACTTTCACTGTTGTATCCTCAGCACCTAGAAGAATTCCTGGCCTTAGTAGATCCTTGATAAATATTAGTGGGATGAATTAATGAAGACACAGACCTTCACAAGGCCTGGTAGACAACCCCATTCCCTTGCTGTCGCTGGTATTTGAAATTTATCAAGAACCCTCTCCTTCACTTAGCATATATGAGAAGCTGCAGACACATTTTTATGTTTTCTTAGAAGCAGTGGGTTTTTGTTTCATAAAAATAATTTAATACATCATTAGTATAGTAATGTTTCATGTTCAAGACATATCTGTCTACAAGCCCTGTCCTTTTGAAAGCTCAAACTAATTTGTAATTAAATACCCTTCAGGAATATTGCTCTTTATCACGCAAGAGCAAATATTGCAATTTATCATGCAACATCACAGCTCTTAAAAATATTTCCTTTCCCCCCAACCCTCTCAGTATAAAAACAAAACAAAACAACAAAAAGCACACTCTTCTGTTGCATTGCTTCAGCTTTTTGTAAAACTTTGCAAACATTCATTAAATTTAGGAAAAATGTGTACATGTTATGGGATGTTAATAGGCCCGGATTTCCCAGATATGAAAGGTTTAGAGAAAACTCAAGCTTCAATGAGTTTTTGTTGTCTTTGGAGGAGAGAGGAAAAAGAGTTCCAGGGTTTCCCGAGCCCTCTGGCCGTGGCTGCTCCCCCTGCATGGCAGGGTGTTTACGGACTGGGATTCAGGCTACATCATAAAGTTTCCCAGGAAGCAATATTTTCAAAGGTGTGAATGTTGAAAGATTAAGAATGTCGATGAGGTCTTGGTGCTGGAAGGAAACCCGGGAAGAAAATATTTTTATGCTTCTAGGGAATGATCTTCCTTGCACTTGGATAAGGAGAAAGCTTTCTCCTTATTTCACAGAGCAAATGCATAAAAAGTGATCTTCCTTGCATATGTCCATGGCTCATTCTGAAAGCATTTTCTCAGCCAAGGTTATCAGCCTTTTAGCTTTTCCTTCAGATACTAGAGACTTTTTGCCTTTTCTTTTCTCACCTCCCCACAGTGAGCCTTTACTATGTAATTTATTCTGAAAGATCCAAATTCCCATTGACTCCCTTTACTTTAAAGTGTTTACTTAACAGTGAATGATCAATGTTGAGCTAAATAGGGAAGAAATCATCTGTATAGTTA
>NW_007728769.1:127219-129567 GCF_000696425.1 Galeopterus variegatus | reverse complement strand
TAGTTACATTTCTTTATAGCTCTTAGCACATGTTTGCCTAGTTTAAATGTTAACATGGCAAGCTATGTTGGATAAGCATTCTGGGGTGTCCATGTGTTCGTTATTTTGCAACATGAAGTGGAGATATTCTATTTTTGAAAATAGCTTTCTAAGATTGGATACTGTACCGTGTCTCCTAACTCATGTTTGTCCTTAATAAAAAGGCATTACAGGAGGAATACTCTTGTTCTTGCTAAATCACCTCTTTACTATAAAAGTGGGTTAAGATATATTCACATTTATCCTTTTGGAAAAGCTGTGCTGGTACGTGTGTGTGTGTGTGTTGTGTGTGTGTGTGTGTGCGTTCTTGTGTGTGTGTGTTTAATACACAGCTATAAACTGTGTGTAAGTTAGATTGACTTCTTCAGAAAAGGTATGGTTCCTCTACAAGAAATTCCAGGGTTAAGGGCATGACAACCCAAGAAGGGTAGATCTGAATTGGATTTTGACTTTAGTTGTACAGCTTTGAACAAGTACAAGTCCTCCTATGCCTCTACTTGCTTCCTTATCTACTAAATGGGGATATGAATAGCACAAGTCCAGGGCTGGCGGTTAGCTCAGTGGGTTAGAGTGCAGTGCTAGGTCCAGGGTTCAATTCCTATAAAGGCCAACCACCAAAAGAAAAAAAAAAAAAAAAAAAAGGAANGTGTGTTTAATACACAGCTATAAACTGTGTGTAAGTTAGATTGACTTCTTCAGAAAAGGTATGGTTCCTCTACAAGAAATTCCAGGGTTAAGGGCATGACAACCCAAGAAGGGTAGATCTGAATTGGATTTTGACTTTAGTTGTACAGCTTTGAACAAGTACAAGTCCTCCTATGCCTCTACTTGCTTCCTTATCTACTAAATGGGGATATGAATAGCACAAGTCCAGGGCTGGCGGTTAGCTCAGTGGGTTAGAGTGCAGTGCTAGGTCCAGGGTTCAATTCCTATAAAGGCCAACCCCCAAAAAAAAAAAAAAAAAAAAAGGAATAGCATGAGTCCTAAAATAGATCTGGGAGGAGGGTTAAATAGTTGATCTATGTAAAACACTAACCACAAAGCTGAGCACATGGTAAGTCCTCAGTGTATGTTACCTGTTGTTACTTCAGTTGGCTAGTGAACATATTGTGAAGCAGACCAGGCTTGGAAGGGAATCGTCAGTGACCTGTGAGCCTAATTAATTAATGTCATGTCCCCAGTATCCTGTACATTTTTCTTGTGAGATTATCCATTTAGGGTCTGATAGGTGATGGAAGGGACTATATCTATTTTGTTCACTGCTTCATAAGCAGTGTATATTCCACAGTGCCTGGAACTGAGTGGGTGCTCAAAACCATTTGGCAAATGGATGGATGAATTCAACAAGGAGGTATGGGGAACCCATGTGCCTGGCAGAGCTCCTTTGTAAGTGAATGAATGGAGGGATGGATGGGTGGATGGATGAATGAATGAATGAATGAATGGATGGAAATGGATGAACTTTTTTTATTTCATTCTACTTCTTTGGCTGCTCTTTTTCAGTGTCCTGTGTTGGCTCTTTCTCCTTTGCTCCCTGTCTAATTGTATTTAGAGTATTTTAGATGTGAAAGGAGTACAAATGACAGATTACTCAACATATCCTATTCCAGATCAGGAGAACTATCTTATTGCTTGGTTACTCAACATTCTAGAGTCTGCAGCTTAGAACTCGAGAAACATGGCCCGAGTCCTTGAAACAGGTTCCACCTCTGCCTTGCACCTTGTACTGTTAAAATTCCCCTTTGAAGATGCCTTCTACAAGCACTCAGTGACTTGGGGTCTTTGTGCTATTGCTTTCAGTACATCATTTTGCAGTAGAAACAGCATACTTACATGTACACAGTAGCTAGGGAAGCTTGTGATCTGAGGACAGAGACAAACTGGAGATGAATGTCCATTCCCGGGGCAGCCCCTACTTGGTTCCTGTTGACTTTTACCGGTGAGGGCCCAATATTGCCAGATCTTTCAGTTTTTCAGGAGAAGCTAGACATCGACATTTCTATGGAAAACTCTCCAATTTATAAATGTTACTAATTAATTAATTCATTTTTTAAATAAAAAATTATGTGGTCCACATCAACAGTTCTAACAGCTGAATTCAGCCTATGGGGAACCTGTTTTGACAGTCATGTCTGTACAACCCCAAATCATTTACTGCTAAGTGAAAAAAAAACAAAAAATGAAAATAGTGCCCTAAATAATGTAAAAAAAAGCTACTCCAAAAAATGTCTGCAAAGATTTGGGGTGTGTAGATGTAAACACAGGTTTTGTGTTCATAAAGATCTGGGTTTGAGTCTCAGATCTGCCAC
>NW_007728769.1:123791-126603 GCF_000696425.1 Galeopterus variegatus | reverse complement strand
TAATGCTCAATTTATTAAAATGTACATATCTAATGCTCAATTTATTATTATGTACATATCTAATAAAACTTCAAACATCAAAATCGAACATTTAAAATTTATCACAAATGCAGTTAATTAAACTTATAGAAGTGCAGATTATAGTTTAAATTTTAATGTGACTAAAATTTTTGAATAGTGTAAGTGCTTTAAAGGATAGACAAAACGACTATAATTATGTTTACTAAACTTATCAATATAATCACACTTAAATCATTCCAAATAATCAAAGCTGTGATTTATTTCTTCATTATTTCTATATATGTTTTTAAATATCTTCGTAGGGTTGCAACAATACTTTTAAAAAAATTTAATTTGAAAATTATACTAGAATTTATATCAATGCCTTCCTAGAATTATAAAGGTCTTTACTGATTCAAAAAACAAACAAACAAGCACCCAATACCTTCTCAGGCTAACCTACATTATAGAATCTGCATTAACAACCAGCTGATTTCTGATCCGTGCCTGATTCTTCCTCCCAAATTGTTTCAAATGTGAGCCACTGATCATTTGGCTAGGTGCTTTATAAAAATATACTCTACTTGTTATATCAGTGGAATGGCTTTAATCCTTTGTCTTTCCCACAGGTTTAGATTTTTGGAATTTGTGGTTGTTTTCCCCCAGAATGAGACACTCCATAAAATGGTTAACATGGCCAGAACCATGTCATCAATCATCCTGTCAATGATTACAAATTTCTCTGACCTATAAGTATTATTTGCAACTTATCTATTAGCATCTAAAATACTGATACATAACTACTTATTAGTATTTTATTATAATCAGCAGGGCCATCCAGCCCTCTGAGGACAATTGACCCACTAAATATCTCAAAATTTACTGTCAAACCCTATTTCTACGTGGTCATTGCGTGTGACCACTGACTGAGCCTTATGCTACCTGGTTATTACCCATGACCATAATGAATCTTTCCTATTTGGGGGTTTAGTTCCCAAGTTCCTTGGAACTACTTGGCTGGCTCATAATCCCCTTATCTACCCTTCTCTACTTAGAAAGTATATGTGTATAACTTATGAACAGATGTACAGAAGAATAAATAGAAGAAACAATATACCTACGTGTAATCTCTCTTCTAATTATATAACCAATTTGTAAGAATGTGTACATATTTATAGTCACTCTTCTTTTTTGCAATAGAACTATCTTTTAGTTCACTTTGTGTTAACTTTCGCCATTTGTTATCAGGACAGAATCATGGGCTTTCACAGTCTCAAACTGGTTCCATTTAGCCATAATTCTTTTTCTGTTTCTGATGTTCAAAGTGCCTGAAGTTGGTCAGTACAAATCCCTGTAAGCTGGTTATTTGCCCCAATGTCCTCAAGAGCACCATTGTTCTTCTGCAAAATCTGAATGATGTTTCAGGCTTTCCTAATATTACTCAGTTTCAAGGCAGGAGATCAGTTATCCTCTGAGAATCCCAGGAGAAACGTATTGGAAACTAATGTCTGGGCCTTAGAGATCCACAAGAAGAGCTGACAGGTTGAAGTGCTGCTGGTACTCTTAGGTGGTTTTTAGAGAAAAAAAAAAAAAAAAACCTGAAAACATATATTCTCTTCTAAGAAAATGAGTTCATTTAGATTTTTCCAACTTAGCTTTTACTCAATTCTCCTTTAAATGTGATTTTCCAGTTATTTTTCTCCATTTAAAAAAATGCTTTCCCCTCAACCAAACTGTAATTATATGATCTGTCACAATCCTTATTTGAGGGGTCTTCGAAAAATTTTTGGAAGCGTTCGTATTATCTTTTAATTTGATTTTTCCACAAACTTTTTTAAGTACCCTCATACTGTCTCAAACTCTACCAATCTGTAGTCAGTTTTAGGGGTTTTCCTCCTCAGTAGAATGGTTCTAATAACAGCTTGCAGGGCTGTTGTGATGAGCACAGAAGTCTCACAATGCCTAACAGAGGACACATTTGGCAAATAGAAGCTAATGGGATTAAGCATACACAACCTAGAGGCACACTTACCTGCCATGCAAATGACCTCTTGCTCAGAAAGTAGAATTCATGTGTAAGCAGTGTAAGTTCTATTGAAAATATACAAGTGATACATCAAAAAAAATTACTTTTCCAAAAATAAATGCTTTCTATCTCCTTTGTATTGCTAATCCTCTATGTGACATTCTGTAGCTCTGTTAAATATTTTTGTATTAACATCGAAATTATCCATCTGGGTGGTTTCTGCATCTGCTTGGGTATTAATAGTCTGTTCTGATCTATCTCCATTTAAGGAGGAGCTGTTATACCATAAAGGATTGGATGTTTTGGCCTGAAACCATTAGGAAAAAACAGATCCAAAGGTTAAGTGACTCAGATGTATTTGGAGCAACCATGGCCACAATCACAGGCAATTGTTTTTTGTAGCTGCTTTTAAATCCAAAAATTACTGTGGATGGCACTGTAAATGATGAATCCCCATCCCCACTTCTTGTGTATTACTGATGAAGCTGATTTTGGAAGAGGCCTTGTTTTATTCATTAACCAGCAATCAATGAGTCTTTCAGTACGTTCCTGCTAAATACCTACTATGTGGTCAAAGCTGTCTTGGGCATACAGAGGCATATGTATCAAAGGTCCTGTGTTTAAAAACTCTTTACTATTAAAGAGAAAAGGCACTAGTTTTGGAGTCAAAAGTCCTCATTTTGGGGCTGGCCCGGTGGCGCACTGCTGCTACAGTGCGCCGCTTGGGAGCGTGGCGGCGCTCCCGCCGAGGGTTCAGATCCCACACACAGACCAGCCCCCCACCGC
>NW_007728769.1:109464-122814 GCF_000696425.1 Galeopterus variegatus | reverse complement strand
ACAACACCGAGGGTTGCGATCCCGTTGCCGGTCCCGGTCCGGTACGGGTGCGACACTGAGGGTTGCGATCCGCTGCCGGTCACGAAAAAAAAAAAAAAAGTCCTCATTTTACACTCAGCTCTGTCTTACTAGCTGTGCAACCTCAGGTGAATTTGTTCCTGTTTTTTATTGTTTATGAATATTCATGGGGTACAAAGCTGACCATCACCACTTGTGCCCAAGATGTGATGGCCAGATCCATGCTGCTGGCATGCCTATTACCACAAATTGTGATTATACCTCATGTCCCCCACCCAATTAATCCCTGACCTCCCTCCCCATCCCCACCCCGCTTTGTATCCCTAGGTCTGCTCTATCCTTCTGCAAGTCCAACGCACCACTGTGGTCTTTCTTTCCTTCCTTCTTTCTCTCTTAGCTCCCACTTATGGGTGAGGACATGTGCTATTTATCCCTCTGTGCTTTGCTTATTTCACTCAACATAAGTTTCTCCAAGCTCATTCATGTTGTTGTGAATTGCAGAATTTCATTCTTTTTTATGGCAGAGTGATATTCCATGGTGTATAAAACACAGTTTCCCCCAATTCCCTTTTCTGGACCTCTGTTTTCTGCTAATTGGATTGTAATGAGGATTAAATTAATGAGATTAGGTTTGTCAGAATGCTTTATACACTGCCTATGTGTACACAAATGTTTTATAATGAAAAGAAGAGTATAAAGCACATTGCTTTTATGACTTAGAAATACCTAATAAGTTTAAAGCACTTTGCTAACTGCAAAGCGATAAATTATCATTGCAAAAAATGTATTGTTTTCATGCAGTGCCTTAGGAGTTCAGGTGAGAAAGAGAAAAATGCTTTAGATGTTAGGGTGGTTAGGCAAAGCTGTTGATAGGAGATAAGACTTAAATCAGGCTTTGAGGAATTGCTAAGAATTTGGGAAGAAAACAAAGGAACAGAGGCAAAGAACCCTCAAATATTTCAGGACATAGTTAACAGATCCATCTGACTGTAACTGAAGGTTGCTGAGAGGGGCAGAGAGATATAAAACTGGGGAAGTAAGATGGCAATAAATGTCGGAGGGTTTTGAATGCCTGGCTAAGGATTTCAGACTATCTAGTCAGCAATAGGGAAACTTTAATGGCCCACAAATCAATATTAAACTGTCAGCTTCCTGAAACACAGAGATTTTTGTCTATTCTTCCGTTCACAGATGGGCAGCTGCTTTATTCAATGATGGAGTGAGATTTGCCTTGATTTTCAATAATTTTTAAATAATTCTTTTTGTGGTCCTTGAAGATGATTCTGGGAAATCTTTTCCTTTTCTTTTACAAAGACAACATTTCTGGATGAAACTTGAGCACAATATGTTGGTTCTCTAAGCCCACCTCTTCATTTCCTCCTTCTTGCAGACAAGCATTTTGGTCTGTTTCCCAAACTCTTCTGTTTATGGACTTTCCTGCACTGCCCAGCTTGCTGTCCTGTGTCTGGTCACATTCCTTTGCTCCTTGAGCATGGAGACCTGTCTGTCGTAACTGCTGTGTCCCTAGCACATGCTGTAGTACCAGGGATCAGGAAGCTCTCACGAAAAACTCACTGGACAGATGAGGGAGGAAAGGAAGGAGGGAGGGATAAAAATGAAGGAATGAAGGAAGGAGAGCCAGCCTACCTGGAAAATGATGCAGTAGCATCATTTGAACACAGCAAGTTGCATCTCCATGTCTTTCTGCTTACAAGCTCAGTTCTTCACAATGGGGGTGTTAGAGAGTGAAATCAATAAGAAAGATTTATCTTGCAAAATAACAGAATGTTTTGAGAAATGCCTTGTAATAGAAGGCCAGTAGGGAATTTCTAATGGACCACATACTCCTGGCCATTTTTCTCATCCATTGACTCGGTATGATGTAATTTTAAAAGGCTTAGGGAGCTTACAGCAGATTTAAAGGAACCCTGAGCAGTGACATGAACAATAGGAGCATAGGGTAATAGTTGCTGTGTTGTTGGTTGCAGCTACGTATCGACAAAACAAACTTTCTACAAAGTCACAGGACTGTTTTGTTTTCTATGGCCTTCTAACTTTTTTCTTCCATCAAAGAGAACACCTTTATGTCTAAAATATGATATTTTTAGGAGAAAATGATACAGAAGCACAGGTGGTAAAGAATGCTAATCTATTATTTAGAGACATTAACAGGTTCTTCTGTGTACATATGGCTTTGAACAGAAAAAAAAGAAAGTGGGCAGAAAACAACTTCAGAAGACTAAATTACAGAGTGGCCTTTGAAATATCTTTAATGTATTACCTCTCTCCTATAGGACTAAGTTTATTTGGGAATAGAGATTTCATTTAGCTATAAAAAGAGGAAGTCACCATTTTTTATTTTCCCATTAATATCCTCTAAACTGTGACATCCATGTGGTAGCCAAAGTGACATGTGGCTATTTAAATTTAATTTAAATAAATTAAAATTACAGAAGTTTTCAAATTCAGTGTCTCTGTCACATTGAGCATCTCAAGTACCTAATAATCATGTGTGGCTAATGACTACGATACTGGCCAATGCAGGGATAGAACTTTCCATCATCACAGAAACCTCTTTTGCACAGCGCTGCTCGAGAACTGGGTCCATCTCTTCTTGAAAATGCCAGGCTTTGGGCATAACCACCAACAGCCAGTGTCGTCTGACCTGGATCTCTCAGTGTCTCCAGGTCTTTCACTTCAGATTGCTTTTTAACTATTTGCATTTTTATTACTTGTATAAACCGTGGAGATTTTCCTGAGCCTGTTAGGAAAGCCTGGGGTGGTTTGGTAAGGAGCAGCAAAAGGAAACCTCTATTAATCACCCTAAAATATTTATCTCTTGCTGCATGAGAGGCTGAGAAATAATACAGTTAACTAGTCTCATGCCTCTTTGTAACTCCTAATTGAATATTTCCCCAAATGCAGTGCAGGGGGCACTCCAGAGAAGGATGCTTAGATGAAGCAGGATCCATGGCCAGAGAAATGTGGCAAGTGCTCGAGGCCATTCTCCAAGAGCAGTCAGAGTGAACTTGTGAAATTGCTAAGGAGATTTCACTTCCTCCTTAAAAAAACCAAAATGACCTTCAAATACTTCCTGTGGCACTACCATATTCTTTCCAGGCTCAAGGTTTTGCACAGCTGT
This sequence comes from Galeopterus variegatus, assembly GCF_000696425.1. Classification (NCBI taxonomy): domain Eukaryota; kingdom Metazoa; phylum Chordata; class Mammalia; order Dermoptera; family Cynocephalidae; genus Galeopterus; species Galeopterus variegatus. The sequence continues at coordinate 119,654 of NW_007728769.1, read as the reverse complement.
TCTTCTCACCTGGAATGCTTTTTCCCTCCCTTGTCCCCTGATAGACTCCTTCTGACAACATAGTCCCTCCATTGGGGAGGGCTCCCGTGACCCCCTCCCTAGTTCCCAGTGGTTCTCTATCTCAAAAGGCTCTGTTTTTTCCCCTTGGCCATCCCCTTCACACTTCAGCTTGATCTATCAGTCTATTCACTTGTTTATTTTTTGTCACCTGCACTAGGCTGTGAGTTCTACAAGGGTAGAGACCATGGCCATTTCGTTCATTGTTGTTCATTAGTGGTTGACAACCAGTGGTGTCCTGGAGCAGCTTGAACTGGCTGGTGAGTGCTCTTCCCTATCCTGAGTTTGGTGATGGCATAGAGAGAGCCTGAAAGCAGCCGTGTGGGAATATTTGCACCACAGAAATCAGCAAACACTACAATTTAGGGTTTTTGCTTTTTGCTTGCTCTTAGAAAGCTGGTTTTTAAAGATTTACCAACCTCTGTTAGCACCTGCCATAATGCTGAGCATATGGTAGATTCCTAATATTTGCTGAATGAATGAATGAACGAATGGATATAATGTTCTTCCCTTAGATAATCAAAATACCCACCAATAGGTTAATATTCTGAGAAGTCCTGCAAATTGAATTCATGCATAACTTGATATTCCCAAACGTATATGACCTGGGAACCCCTTTTCAAGTAACTTCTGTTGATATCACTCAGAATTAGTGTGGAACACATTTTGAAAAATGCAGTCCTAAAACATGAGGGAAGAGGAAGTATACATGCCCTAATTTGTCTTCTCTATTGTAAAAAGACTCCTAAAGCAGAAAGTTCTAGAGCATCTATTCTAGGGAAACTGAATCTCATAATCATCAGGCATTATTGTTGTGTCTACTACATAGCACACAGTGCTAGGTAAAAACAGTAATCTTATTCCATAGGAGCTCTTAGGGGAAGCTATTTATACAATCTATAAACATGAATTAGCTATTTATTGTGTGTAGAAATTGTATAGAAGCTATGTAGAATCCAAAAGAAGTAGCAAAAATGTTTCCTGCCCATGGGGAAATTACCATGTCAATGAGGAGACAGAGGCATTGTCTGAGGAGATCCTAAGGAGTCGTGCATTTGACCCTGTACCATACATAGCTGAGGCTGGAGCAGAGAGGTGGCACATTCCAGGTGAAGACAGAGGGTTGGGAAAGCATACTCCTTGCCTGCTCCCTTCTGCAGGGACACAGGCTCACATCAAGAAGTCATGGGAGGTACACTTGAAAAGGAACATTAAATTCTGAGGGCCTTGCATGATAAGATAAAGGGTTTGGACTTGCCTAATGGCAGGAGGCTCTGAAAGTTTGTGGAAATGATGAAATGTATAATACAGGAGTCTGTTTCAGAGAGACTCTTGGTGGGCTGTTAGAGTATGGTCAAATCATTAATCCTCTCTTCTTATAGAGACCTTGCATGGCCTCGCCCTGCCTATGTCTGTAGCACCTACTTGCAGGAGCCTCCCATGACCACCATGCTGCATTCCAGACACCCTGGCTTGTTTCAGGTCCCTTCTCTTTCAGGTCCCTTTCCCGGGCTTTTCCTCTGACTGGAAGGCTGTCCCCCACCCTCACCCCTTTATCTAGTTAACTTCTCCTTATCCTTTAGGACTCAGCTCAACCATCATCTCTCTAGAGAAGCCTTTCTTAATCACTCCCCTGCCTGAATCTACATTAGATTACTTGCTTAAAATCACTAGTAAAATTTTATTTTAAATTTCAAAATAGTTTTGTTAGTTTATGATGACACATTCATCAGTCTGATCAATTATAACCCGTCATTCCCACTAGATTATGTATTAGGGATCAATGTTTGCTATGTATCCTCAGAACCTAGCCCAGAATTTGACACCATAACCGACACTTAATAAATATTGGTTGAATGAATGAACGAGTGAATGAATGAATTAAATGCAATCAATCAAAACCACAAATACCATTAACAGGGAAAGAGAGCTAACATTTTGGATAGTAGATACAGTTTCCAAAATTATCTTGATAGATTAATACAATGGGCCAAATGAAATAGGATGAAATTTATGAGGGAAACTATGATAAAGAAGCAAAGAAGCAGAGGAGAGCAGAGGGGGAAGGAGCAAGTTTTAATTAAGTGTAGGTTTCATGTGGTCTTGGAGTGGTGTGGGAGAAAACCTGATGCAGCCTGCAACCTCAGCACGTGGGCTGTGTATATGCTCCACACGAGAGCTCATCGATTCCCTCTCCTTTGCATTCAGCTGATTACTCATGAAAGATTGTGCCCCGTGATGTGGGAGACTCAGAACGGTGTTGTGAGGGCCAGCTTCAAGGCATTAGCAATGTTCATCCTGGAAAAGCTTGGCTCGATGAAAGGGTGGGTCTGTAAGGGGTCATGTCGGTTGTCTGAAAGTCTCTGTTCTGAATATTTTAAGAGAATAAATTTCTGAAGTGTTTAGAAAAATAATAAAACCAATCATTCTGTTCCTTTTTTTCTTTAAACAATGGAAAAAGTACTGAGATTTTAATGTCAAAAATACATTTAGAAACGCACATGGAAAGGAACTAGACTTATTTTATCTTATTTTTTAATTTATTTAATTTAATTAATTTATTATTTTTTAAAAAGATGACCAGTAAGGGGATCTTAACCCTTGACTTGGTGTTGTCAGCACCATGCTCTCCCAAGTGAGCTAACCAGCCACCCCTATTAGGGATCCGAACCTGTGGCCTTGGTGTTACCACACTCTCCTAAGTGAGCCATGGGCTGGCCACTAGACTTATTTTGAGAGGTGTAGGAAAAGCCCACCATTAGTAAGAACTGTTTAATAATAGTTAGAGCTATCCTGTAATGAAGTGGGCAGACTTATGAAAATAGTGAGTTCCTTGTTACAGGAAGAAGCAAGAAAAGTCAGCTCGACAGCCTGTTGGGATTGTGGTTGAGGGAGATTCATCCATCATTAAGAATATGGCTGGGTCACCTCTGAAATTCAATGAGAAAATAAAGACAGCAATTAATCTCAGGTGGCCTCTCATTAAAAATAGAATTTAAAAATGAATTGTTGAATTTGGAGGCAACAAAGATGTCCTTCATTAGGTGAATGGATAAATAAATTGTGATATATCCAGACAACAAAAAAACATGGAGGATCCTTAAACGTGTATTATTAAGTGAAAGAAGCCCATCTGAAAAGGGTACATATGATTCCAACTATGTGACATTCTGGAAAAGACAAAACTCTGGAGACAGTACAAAGATCAATGGTTGCCCAGGATTAGGGGAAAGGAAGAATGAATAGGCTGAGCACATGGGATTTTTAGGGCAGTAAAACTATTCTATATGATGTTATAATGGTAAATACATGTCACTATACATGTGTCAAAACCCGTAGCATGTATGTACCAAGAGTGAACCCTAACATAAATTATAGACTTGGATGATAATGATGTGTCAGTGCAGGTTCATTAATTGTAACAAATGTGTCACTCTGGAGGGGGAAGTTTACAGTGGGGGAGGCTGTGCATATATAAGGGTAGGAGTTATATGGGAACTCTGCACTTTCTGCTTAATTTTGCTGTGAACCTAAAACTGTTCTAAAAAGAATAAAGTCTATTTTTAAAAACACCGAACGGTTGCACCAATTTATGGGAGTGTGGATCTATCATCTTACATTTCTCAATTTAAGACTCAATTTTTATTTTCAAACTTTGACTGTCTCTCAATTTTTACCAAATATTAAACATGTTTGTTGTAGTTTTACTGAAAATATAGAAACACTTTTCTTGAGTATCAGTACCCAAATCACTTAAGCCTTTTCTCCCAGGTATCAGTTATATAAACATATAAATTTAGTCACAAAAATGTTTTAGATTTATCTGATAGTACAGATATATGCAAAATCATGTTCTGAATAATATAGCATTTTGCTATTCAGGACGATGAAAAAGGGAAAAAAAATAGGATACTGTAAGACTTCAACATGTTTTTCTTCCTTCTTTAATAAATGGAAATTCAGAATCGGCTCCCACAGGGGAAGTGTTGGTAGTATGGACAATGAAGAATAATGCTTGATTCTCTCTGATTGTCAATATAATTCAGATTCTAGAACATTGATTTGTAAACTTCAAAAGGATATTTGCTTTTGATTTTCGTTGTTTCTGAAGTCCATCATCTTCTAGTAACCTGTGGCCTGAATCTACCCAGTGGAGCTCCTGGGTTTCTGCAGTGCACCTCGTATGAGAACAGAGCACATAGTCTGCACCACATGGAACAGGCCACTGCTTTGATTTTATCAACTAAAAATTTAAAAAACTGGGCCGGCCCGGTGGCGCACTCTCCAGTTAAAATTAAGAGCGCGGNATTTCCCCAAATGCAGTGCAGGGGGCACTCCAGAGAAGGATGCTTAGATGAAGCAGGATCCATGGCCAGAGAAATGTGGCAAGTGCTCGAGGCCATTCTCCAAGAGCAGTCAGAGTGAACTTGTGAAATTGCTAAGGAGATTTCACTTCCTCCTTAAAAAAACCAAAATGACCTTCAAATACTTCCTGTGGCACTACCATATTCTTTCCAGGCTCAAGGTTTTGCACAGCTGTTCTTCTCACCTGGAATGCTTTTTCCCTCCCTTGTCCCCTGATAGACTCCTTCTGACAACATAGTCCCTCCATTGGGGAGGGCTCCCGTGACCCCCTCCCTAGTTCCCAGTGGTTCTCTATCTCAAAAGGCTCTGTTTTTTCCCCTTGGCCATCCCCTTCACACTTCAGCTTGATCTATCAGTCTATTCACTTGTTTATTTTTTGTCACCTGCACTAGGCTGTGAGTTCTACAAGGGTAGAGACCATGGCCATTTCGTTCATTGTTGTTCATTAGTGGTTGACAACCAGTGGTGTCCTGGAGCAGCTTGAACTGGCTGGTGAGTGCTCTTCCCTATCCTGAGTTTGGTGATGGCATAGAGAGAGCCTGAAAGCAGCCGTGTGGGAATATTTGCACCACAGAAATCAGCAAACACTACAATTTAGGGTTTTTGCTTTTTGCTTGCTCTTAGAAAGCTGGTTTTTAAAGATTTACCAACCTCTGTTAGCACCTGCCATAATGCTGAGCATATGGTAGATTCCTAATATTTGCTGAATGAATGAATGAACGAATGGATATAATGTTCTTCCCTTAGATAATCAAAATACCCACCAATAGGTTAATATTCTGAGAAGTCCTGCAAATTGAATTCATGCATAACTTGATATTCCCAAACGTATATGACCTGGGAACCCCTTTTCAAGTAACTTCTGTTGATATCACTCAGAATTAGTGTGGAACACATTTTGAAAAATGCAGTCCTAAAACATGAGGGAAGAGGAAGTATACATGCCCTAATTTGTCTTCTCTATTGTAAAAAGACTCCTAAAGCAGAAAGTTCTAGAGCATCTATTCTAGGGAAACTGAATCTCATAATCATCAGGCATTATTGTTGTGTCTACTACATAGCACACAGTGCTAGGTAAAAACAGTAATCTTATTCCATAGGAGCTCTTAGGGGAAGCTATTTATACAATCTATAAACATGAATTAGCTATTTATTGTGTGTAGAAATTGTATAGAAGCTATGTAGAATCCAAAAGAAGTAGCAAAAATGTTTCCTGCCCATGGGGAAATTACCATGTCAATGAGGAGACAGAGGCATTGTCTGAGGAGATCCTAAGGAGTCGTGCATTTGACCCTGTACCATACATAGCTGAGGCTGGAGCAGAGAGGTGGCACATTCCAGGTGAAGACAGAGGGTTGGGAAAGCATACTCCTTGCCTGCTCCCTTCTGCAGGGACACAGGCTCACATCAAGAAGTCATGGGAGGTACACTTGAAAAGGAACATTAAATTCTGAGGGCCTTGCATGATAAGATAAAGGGTTTGGACTTGCCTAATGGCAGGAGGCTCTGAAAGTTTGTGGAAATGATGAAATGTATAATACAGGAGTCTGTTTCAGAGAGACTCTTGGTGGGCTGTTAGAGTATGGTCAAATCATTAATCCTCTCTTCTTATAGAGACCTTGCATGGCCTCGCCCTGCCTATGTCTGTAGCACCTACTTGCAGGAGCCTCCCATGACCACCATGCTGCATTCCAGACACCCTGGCTTGTTTCAGGTCCCTTCTCTTTCAGGTCCCTTTCCCGGGCTTTTCCTCTGACTGGAAGGCTGTCCCCCACCCTCACCCCTTTATCTAGTTAACTTCTCCTTATCCTTTAGGACTCAGCTCAACCATCATCTCTCTAGAGAAGCCTTTCTTAATCACTCCCCTGCCTGAATCTACATTAGATTACTTGCTTAAAATCACTAGTAAAATTTTATTTTAAATTTCAAAATAGTTTTGTTAGTTTATGATGACACATTCATCAGTCTGATCAATTATAACCCGTCATTCCCACTAGATTATGTATTAGGGATCAATGTTTGCTATGTATCCTCAGAACCTAGCCCAGAATTTGACACCATAACCGACACTTAATAAATATTGGTTGAATGAATGAACGAGTGAATGAATGAATTAAATGCAATCAATCAAAACCACAAATACCATTAACAGGGAAAGAGAGCTAACATTTTGGATAGTAGATACAGTTTCCAAAATTATCTTGATAGATTAATACAATGGGCCAAATGAAATAGGATGAAATTTATGAGGGAAACTATGATAAAGAAGCAAAGAAGCAGAGGAGAGCAGAGGGGGAAGGAGCAAGTTTTAATTAAGTGTAGGTTTCATGTGGTCTTGGAGTGGTGTGGGAGAAAACCTGATGCAGCCTGCAACCTCAGCACGTGGGCTGTGTATATGCTCCACACGAGAGCTCATCGATTCCCTCTCCTTTGCATTCAGCTGATTACTCATGAAAGATTGTGCCCCGTGATGTGGGAGACTCAGAACGGTGTTGTGAGGGCCAGCTTCAAGGCATTAGCAATGTTCATCCTGGAAAAGCTTGGCTCGATGAAAGGGTGGGTCTGTAAGGGGTCATGTCGGTTGTCTGAAAGTCTCTGTTCTGAATATTTTAAGAGAATAAATTTCTGAAGTGTTTAGAAAAATAATAAAACCAATCATTCTGTTCCTTTTTTTCTTTAAACAATGGAAAAAGTACTGAGATTTTAATGTCAAAAATACATTTAGAAACGCACATGGAAAGGAACTAGACTTATTTTATCTTATTTTTTAATTTATTTAATTTAATTAATTTATTATTTTTTAAAAAGATGACCAGTAAGGGGATCTTAACCCTTGACTTGGTGTTGTCAGCACCATGCTCTCCCAAGTGAGCTAACCAGCCATCCCTATTAGGGATCCGAACCTGTGGCCTTGGTGTTACCACACTCTCCTAAGTGAGCCATGGGCTGGCCACTAGACTTATTTTGAGAGGTGTAGGAAAAGCCCACCATTAGTAAGAACTGTTTAATAATAGTTAGAGCTATCCTGTAATGAAGTGGGCAGACTTATGAAAATAGTGAGTTCCTTGTTACAGGAAGAAGCAAGAAAAGTCGGCCACTAGACTTATTTTGAGAGGTGTAGGAAAAGCCCACCATTAGTAAGAACTGTTTAATAATAGTTAGAGCTATCCTGAAATGAAGTGGGCAGACTTATGAAAATAGTGAGTTCCTTGTTACAGGAAGAAGCAAGAAAAGTCAGCTCGACAGCCTGTTGGGATTGTGGTTGAGGGAGATTCATCCATCATTAAGAATATGGCTGGGTCACCTCTGAAATTCAATGAGAAAATAAAGACAGCAATTAATCTCAGGTGGCCTCTCATTAAAAATAGAATTTAAAAATGAATTGTTGAATTTGGAGGCAACAAAGATGTCCTTCATTAGGTGAATGGATAAATAAATTGTGATATATCCAGACAACAAAAAAACATGGAGGATCCTTAAACGTGTATTATTAAGTGAAAGAAGCCCATCTGAAAAGGGTACATATGATTCCAACTATGTGACATTCTGGAAAAGACAAAACTCTGGAGACAGTACAAAGATCAATGGTTGCCCAGGATTAGGGGAAAGGAAGAATGAATAGGCTGAGCACATGGGATTTTTAGGGCAGTAAAACTATTCTATATGATGTTATAATGGTAAATACATGTCACTATACATGTGTCAAAACCCGTAGCATGTATGTACCAAGAGTGAACCCTAACATAAATTATAGACTTGGATGATAATGATGTGTCAGTGCAGGTTCATTAATTGTAACAAATGTGCCACTTTGGAGGGGGAAGTTGACCGTGGGGGAGGCTGTGCATATATAAGGGTAGGAGTTATATGGGAACTCTGCACTTTCTGCTTATCACTCTGGAGGGGGAAGTTTACAGTGGGGGAGGCTGTGCATATATAAGGGTAGGAGTTATATGGGAACTCTGCACTTTCTGCTTAATTTTGCTGTGAACCTAAAACTGTTCTAAAAAGAATAAAGTCTATTTTTAAAAACACCGAACGGTTGCACCAATTTATGGGAGTGTGGATCTATCATCTTACATTTCTCAATTTAAGACTCAATTTTTATTTTCAAACTTTGACTGTCTCTCAATTTTTACCAAATATTAAACATGTTTGTTGTAGTTTTACTGAAAATATAGAAACACTTTTCTTGAGTATCAGTACCCAAATCACTTAAGCCTTTTCTCCCAGGTATCAGTTATATAAACATATAAATTTAGTCACAAAAATGTTTTAGATTTATCTGATAGTACAGATATATGCAAAATCATGTTCTGAATAATATAGCATTTTGCTATTCAGGACGATGAAAAAGGGAAAAAAAATAGGATACTGTAAGACTTCAACATGTTTTTCTTCCTTCTTTAATAAATGGAAATTCAGAATCGGCTCCCACAGGGGAAGTGTTGGTACTATGGACAATGAAGAATAATGCTTGATTCTCTCTGATTGTCAATATAATTCAGATTCTAGAACATTGATTTGTAAACTTCAAAAGGATATTTGCTTTTGATTTTCGTTGTTTCTGAAGTCCATCTTCTTCTAGTAACCTGTGGCCTGAATCTACCCAGTGGAGCTCCTGGGTTTCTGCAGTGCACCTCGTATGAGAACAGAGCACATAGTCTGCACCACATGGAACAGGCCACTGCTTTGATTTTATCAACTAAAAATTTAAAAAACTGGGCCGGCCCGGTGGCGCACTCTCCAGTTAAAATTAAGAGCGCGGCGGCGCTCCCGCCGAGGGTTCCTTACCGGTCAGTAAAAAAGACAAAAAGGAAAAAAAACAAAAAACTTAATATGTGAGAGATGTATATACATATATGTATATATTCGTATTTTCTTAGAAATAGTAGGGGGAATTCTGTGAGGACTTTACTATCAGGTTTTCATTTCAGTCTGCCCCAGGTCAGCATTTTCATTATCTCTGCATATTTGATGTTTATCTGGTGGCTGCTCATATAGGAGAGAGAGGTGCTATCAAGTCCTTCCATTGTGGTCAGAATTTTGATTCAACCTTTAAAGAGCCTCCCAATAGAGAAGTACTCAGGTATTCATGCTGGTGTAAAGAGAAATGAAGCCTGAGTCTTCTGATATTTGGTAAGAAAAGGGAAGCAGAAATGAATGTTAGTGCTGGGAAGTGGAATGTCCTAAGAAGGGAAAGTCTGGAGCTCAGAGGACCTAATGTTTCTGCCTCTCAGAAGCCGATCAAGGACATGTTTTTTTCTCATCAAGCAACACCACTGTGTTTCCTCTATGGGTAAAAGTTGTGCTTAGATTTTTTTATGGTGGCTTCCACTGAGGAGGTGAAATGTTCCTTACTTTTTCTGCTTAGTCTCTTCTTTCCTCTTTCTCCATGCTTACCTCATGGAGTAGGAGTAAACTACTGATTACAGAATTCAAGTCTCTGCAGAAGTGTCAGTTGGAGGTGTCCTAGGATGGGACGAGAGGGGACAGGCACACCAAGGAAAGAAGATGCAGGCAGGCAGGCCCTCTGCAGAGCACACAAAAGTCTGCACGGCCTGACTCTGCAGCTTCATCTCTCCCATCCATCCCGGTCTCTGCTTTGTGCTTCCCAGCACACCAAGCCGTTTGTCACATGTACTCGTTCTTATGGCTGTGCCTGACATGACCTCCCCCAGCACTGGACATCCAGCTCTTGGTCCCTTCTTCAGGAAGTCTCCCTGCCCGCCCCCCCCCCACCCCCAGCTGCTTGTGAACCGCTGTCA
>NW_007728769.1:104943-108094 GCF_000696425.1 Galeopterus variegatus | reverse complement strand
ATTTTGCTATTAATTGCTCATTTCAGCCTTTTAATCTATTTCCCTTCCCTCTTTGGCAAATTAATCATGTTAACATAATAAATGGTATTTGTTTCTCTTCTATATTTTGCATGAAGAGGAAATATTGGCATGCTAAGCTATGAACCTTCATTCTTAAATATAATTTCTTGACTTTATTTATATGATGAAAGCCTCTGAGGACTAAGATTTTATGTGGATCATCTAGTTCAACCCTCTTATTTGACAGATGAGAAAATAGGTGCCAAGAAGCTAAGTGACTTGCTTACAATCACAGAACCAGTTCATAGCAGTCAGCGTATGTGCTAATTTTCCTATTTCCTGATCCAATGTGGTTCACCGACTTAATTGGCTTCACTTCAAAGTCAAGGGTTAGTGGATTATCTGCAGTCTTTTACACTGATCCTTTGCTATGTGTACACTCCAATTCTTCTGCAACTGTTGGTGGTGGGGAGGAAAGAGAATATTAATGACGGGATGTGTCTAATAGTGACCTCCTTTGTGCCAGGTACTACATTAGGGGCTTTGCTCAGACTGTTTCACATCGTTGTTTTTTTAAAGAATTTATTTGTTGTTTTAATTTATTTTTAAAATTTTAGTAAAATACACATAGCAAAATTTGCCATCTTAAACAATTTTAAGGCATACGGTTGAGTGGCATTAAGTATACTCATGTTGTTGCGCAGGCATCTCCACCGTCCATCTCCAGAGCCCTTTTCATCCTGCACAACTGAAACGCTGTGCCCTCTAAATAACAGCTCCCCGTTCTTTTCTCCCCCTATCCCCTGGCAGCCACCATCCTACATTCTATCTCTATGGATTTGACTACTCTGGGTACTTCATGTAAGATGAATCATACAGTACTTGGCTCTGTGACGGGCTTATTTTGCTCAGAATAACGTCCTCAAGGTTCACCCGTGTGTCAGAATGGCCTTCCTTTTTAAGGCCAAATAGTATTCAGTTATATATACATAGCACATTTTGTGTATCCATTCATCCATTGATGGTTAGTTAGGCTGTCTCACCTTTGAAAGAGTATTGTCCTCATTTCCACAGTAAACCAAGACTGAAAAAAGTTAAATATGAGGTATAGTTAGGAGTTGAATCTAGATACATGGGAATTTAAAAGTGTTGTTCTCAGTGTCTGAGGCTGTCTCCCAATATCTGAAATATAATTTGCCTACATCAGCATCATTGGGGGAATGAAAGCCCTTAATATTGTATTTTAGAGCCTTTATTTCCTTTATTTTAGGGATAGTCTAGGAGTATTTCCCAACCTTGTTTAAATTGTTTAAATTTAAATAAACTTTTTAAGGTTTACTTACTTGCTGAGAGTAAGATATTTATTCAATCTGATTTTATAATAGTATGACTAGGTGGCAATATTCAAATAAAAGTAAACATTATTCAAACATAATTTATTGGTAAAGTATAAGATGTACAAATCAACTCACACTGTTAAGAAAAACCACTATGCCCTTTAGCGATAGAGAAAAATATTATCTTCATTGATTTCTCCTCTGTGAAGCAAAGCAAAACAAACTGAGCTTTAAGGATCTAGATCCTCACTTTTATGGTAGTAATAGCTAACATCCACTGCCTTCCAGCTGTGTGCCTGACACTGTGCTAATCCCTTTACACACATTATCTCATTAATCCTCTCAGCAGCCCTGTGAGGTCAGTACTTGTCCCCTTGTTCTATAACGAGGAAGTCAAGAGAGAGGTTAGGAAACTGTTACGGTTTAAATGTGTCTCCCACAAAAGATATGTTGAAACTCTAACTCCCAGTATTTCCAAATGTGACTTTATTTGGAAATAGGGTCTTTACAGAGGTAATCAAGTTAATATAAGGTCATTTGGTTGAGGCCTAATTCAGTATGACTGGTGTCCCTATAAAAAAGGGAAATTTGGACACCTAGACCAACATACATACACAAGGAGAAGATGGCCATGTGACTGGAATGATGTATCTACAAACCAAGGAACACCAAAGATTGCCAGCAAACACCAGAAGATAGAAGAGGCAAGGAAGGATTCTGCCCTAGAGGCCCCAGAGGCAGCGTTGCCCTGATTTCGAAATTCCAGTCTCCAGAGCTGCGAGACAACACATTTCTCTTGTTTAAGCCACCCACTTCTTGGTCCTTTGTTACAGCAGCTCTAGGAGACTAATACAGTTGTCTCCCCTTATCCATGATTTCAGTTCCCATGATTTCAGTTACCCACAGGCAACTGCAGTCCAAAAATATTAAATGAAAAATTCCAGAAATACACAATTCTTAAGTTTTAAATGGTACATCACTATGCCTGTATTATTTACCTCACTTTATAACATCACGTAGGCATTTTATCATCTCATATCATCACCATACGAAGGATGAATACAGTACAAAAAGTTATTCTGAGAGAGAGACCATATTCACATAATTCTTATTACAGTATATATTATAATTGTTCTATTTTACTATTATTGTTAGTGTTGCTATTGTTGTTAATCTCTTACCGTGCCTAATTTATAAATTAAACTTTATCATAGGTACTTATGTATAGGAAACGACATAGTATATACAAGGTACAGTACCATCTGCAGTTTCAGACATCCACTGGGGGTCTTGGCACGTATCCCCTGTGGATAAGGGGGGACTATGGTAAGTAACTTTTCAAGGTCACACTGACAGCAAGTGATACAGCCAATATCTGAACAGAGGCACCTATTAAGAATTGCATAAATGTTATCTTTTATTATTATTTATGACATTATTAGCAATAATATTTAATGTTATTATTATTAATAATGAAATCTGGGACTCTTGTTGTTTCCTTTCTCTTAAGTCTGCGCCACATAATTCTGTCTATCCACTATGCTATATTTGAGTCTTACAAAAACCCATCAATCTCACTCAAAACTGAATTTGAAATCAGTTTTCTATACATCAGCAGCTTGGAAAGTTCAGACAACAGATAGTCCCCACTAAAAGGAAATGTATCCTTAACAACCTGTGTATTGAGTCTTACAAAAACCCATCAATCTCACTCAAAACTGAATTTGAAATCAGTTTTCTATACATCAGCAGTTTGGAAAGTTCAGACAACAGATAGTCCCCACTAAAAGGAAATGTATCCTTAACAACCTGTG
>NW_007728769.1:102604-104577 GCF_000696425.1 Galeopterus variegatus | reverse complement strand
TTGGAAAGTTCAGACAACAGATAGTCCCCACTAAAAGGAAATGTATCCTTAACAACCTGTGTGAGACATCTGTGAAACTTTGTGAGAGAACATTTGCAGAATGATCACTAAATATAGGCCCTGCCCACAATATCCACCCAAACCTGAAGCCTGACATCCCGTACAAGTACAGAGAGCAGATTGTTGAAGTCCTGTGTGTTGATGAGGATTTTTCTGGAGAGGGTTGTTATATCTCTCAACTCTGTACTAGTGCCTAGCATTTGAATATGCATCCACGGAAACATAATTCAACTTCTTAATCTTCCAGGCTTGCAGATAATTGGTTCCGTAGAGACACAAAGATTCGTGCTCTCAACACATACGTCAGAAGCACTGCTTACAAGTAATCAGAGGATCAGCTCCCTTTGAAGTTAAAGAAATGTGTGTGTAAGGGGGTTGTAGGGTGGGGCAGAGAATAATTTCTGGGTTCTTTTTTATAATTACAGTGAATTGTGATTATTTTAAGGCAAAACAAATCTAGCAGAACCAGCCCTAAGTTTTTGCATTCTGAAGAGTACACTGTAATTTAGTGGAAAACAAAGCAATCAATTTTTCCAGTTTCATAAATTATCTCCATCTTCTTCTTTGGGGGAATTATGGACAGCTAAGCCAAGGCTGAGCTGGCCTTGTGGATGAAGCCACAGGCAGGACATTTGGATGGTCTTTCTAACTTGGGTTCTGTCACTGGCTTTCTTTGGCCCTGTGTTAAGTCACATGGCTGCTGTGATCTTGGCTGAATTATTTGTGAAATAATAGACACACATACACACAGCCCAGAGGTGCAAAATGCAGTTGCTATAAGGGTTACTGTGATTAACTTTTTAAACATGGAGTCTTCAAAGCAAAGGGCACTGTTATGGAACACTATCTCTGCCTTGCATTTGTTTGCATGGAATAATGAATCTAATTCTTAAAATAGCTGGGGAGAAGAGTATCATGGTTAATAACAGGCAATGATTTACACCTCTTTTCTCACCTAACCTTTTATCATAGCTTTGGAGTCAAAATAATTCCACAAATCTTCATTACATTCCAGTTATACTAAGTGACTCTGGCTGTATCCATGGCTGAAAGAGACAGGGCCAAGTGGTTATAAACGACCAGCCACAATCAACTCACACATGGGCTCTGTCTCTTAGAGTTGAGAGAGCCATTCCTTTACCTTGACTTGAACTTTGGCTCTGAACTATTTTTTCCTATAGTTCAGCTGACCTGAATTTTAGATTATTTTGTTTTGATTTGAATTTGACAATACTATGATTGCTTTATTAACCAGGAAGCCAACTTCAGGCATTTGCCCCATGCTTGAGAAATTTAGATCTAAAAGATCAGGTCTCACATCTTCTCTGGAATANAATATAATCATAATATAATCTAGATGGCAAATCCATAACATAATCTAGTGGTGACCCATCTCAGTCTTAGTGCTAGAGAAATTCAGAGAAGGGAAGAGCATAGGATTCGTTTACCTGTTCTAGTGAGGAAACAGCTAGAGTAATTGTTCCCTAAATCCTGCACACTATTTACAGATTAACCTTAAAGCCCAATTATGTCTCCTTCCCATCTCCAAAACCCTTCAATGACTCCCTAATTGTATCAGTTAACTTTCAGTGCATACCAACCCACTCTAAAACTTAGTGAACTAAAATAATAACTATCACTTCTCACAATTTTGTAGGCTAGCTAGGCTCTTCTGGTTTTGATTGGCTCTGCTGTGGCTGGCATGTCTAGGATGGTCTCATCCATATGTATGGAGGTGGGAAGGGTGGTTGGTTTAGGAGCCTTTTTGAGATGGCTTGTCTTTGTTGCACCTGGTCTCTCATCCTCCAGTAAGCCAGCCTTGGCTTCTTCACATGTGATTTCAGGGTTTCTAAGAGCAGCAAGAGAGGGCAGGCCCCAATATATAAGTGCTTCTTAAGCCTTTGTGTGCATCA
>NW_007728769.1:100784-102272 GCF_000696425.1 Galeopterus variegatus | reverse complement strand
GTTTAACTCAGTTGGACCAAAAACTGAAAAAAGAATTTTAAAAAATGAAGAAAAGCTATGAGATCTATTGGACAACCTCAAGCACACAAACATCCATATTATGGGTGTACCAGAAGGGAAAGAGACATTGTAAAGCTATTTAATAAAATAATAGCTGAAAACTTTCAAGTATTGGAAGAGATGTGGTCTCCCAGATCCAAGAATCTCAAAGATCTTCAAACAGATTCAACTGAAAAAGGTCCTCCCTGAAACACATTATAGTCAAATTGTCAAAAGTCAAAAACAAAGAAAGAATTCTAAAAACAGTAAGAGAAAAGTTTCAAGTCACCTATAAGGGAATCCCCAACAGACTAACAGCAGACTTCTCAAAAGAAACCTTATAAACCAGGAAAGAGCGGGATGATATATTCAAAGTACTAAAAGAAAAAATTTCCAGCCAAGAATACTATACCAAGGAAAGCTATCCTTCAGAAATGAAAGAGAAATAGTATTTTTCCCAGACAAACAAAAACTGTGGGAATTTACTACCACAAGACTGTCCCTACAAGAAATCCTCAAGGAAGTCCTACATCTGGAACCAAAAAAGTGATGACTACATGAATACATGAAAAAGAATAAAAACTACTAGTAGAGCGGATACACAAATGAGAAAGAGAAAGAAAATGTATCTTATCACTATTAAAAAAAGCAACAAACACTATAGACACACAGTAAAAAGGAAAGGAACAAAAAAAATATATAAAACAACCATAAAGAAAAATAATAAAATAGGAACAAGGCAATACCTTTCAATAACAACCCTGAATGTAAATGGATTAAGTTCCCCATTTAAAAGATATAGTCTGGCTGAGTGGATTAAAAAACTAGACTCAATTATATGTTGCCTGCAAGAAATTCACTTCAACAATAATGACACACACAGACTAATTGTGTTGGGATGGAAAAAGATATCCTATGCAAAAGGAAACCAAAAACAAACATGAGTTGCTGTACTTATCTCAGATAAAATAGACTTTAAACCAATAACTATTAAAAGAGACAAAGAAGAACATTATATAATGATAAAAGAATCAATGCAGCAAGAGGCTATAACAACCTTAAACATATGTGCACCCAATGTTGGAGTACCCAGATATATAAAGCAAATGTTATTGGATCTAAAGAGAGCAATAAAACCCAATACAATCATAGTTGGGGATTTTAACACACCTCTGCCAGCACTGGACAGATCATCTAGACAAAAAATTAGCAGAGAAATATTGGATTTAAATGGCACTTGAGACCAAATGGACTTGACAAACATTTACAGATCATTTCATCCAACAATTGCACAATATACATTTTCTCATCAGCACACAGACCATTCTTCAGGATAGATCAGATATTAGGCTGAAAATCAAGTCTCAACATATTTAAAAAGATTTAAGTCATGTCAGGTATTTTTTCAGACCATAATGGAATGAAACTAGAAATCAACAACAAACAAAA